>NW_024349802.1:627314-648379 GCF_902729225.1 Pteropus medius | reverse complement strand
TTCCTCTTAGCCCAGCGTGCTTGCAGTGGCCGGTCGCCCTGGACGCCCCGTAGGCTGACGTGCGCGCTTGTCTCTGCTCTGAAGCAGCTGCACCTGCAGAGGAACGCCCTCCGCGCCCTCCCCGCCGACTTCTTCCAGCTGCTGCCCAACCTCACCTGGCTGGACCTTCGGCACAACAGGGTCACGGCGCTTCCTCCCGGGATCGGCGCCCACCGGTGAGTCACGTCCCCGTGTGTCCAGACTGGAGGCAGCCCCCGCCCGACATGTCCGTGTGCCTGTCCCCTGCTGCTCAGCTCCTTTCCCCAGGGGAATCGTGACTTCAGAAGAGAAGCGTTCAGTGGTTTAGAGCCGGCAGAGGGGTGCGGTGGCCGGGGGTGCGGCTGCATGGGACTGTGGTTGGCCAGGGCACGCCGGGCCCCAGGGAGAGCCAGTGGCCACAGTGCCTTTGCTAGGCCGGCTGTGCGGGCTGCGCAGCAGCTGGGCCTGGCTAGGACGCTGCTCGCGTGAAGCTGCCTGAGGGCTGGAACCCGCCTGGCAGGTCACAGGCGGGCAGCTCTGCTCCGTGGGCTGCGTGCGCCCGCGTCAGCTCCTGGTAAATCACAGATAGTCCCCCACTGGGAAGAGTGGGGTGCGCCGTCCCGTGCGCTCCTCCCCTCTGACCGCAGCGGCCCCAGCGGCCCCAGCGCCTCCACCCACTTCTCGGGTGCGTGCCATGCCCCCTCTTCCCCCTCCCCAGAGCCGGGGTCAGCTGGCACCCTCACTCGGGAGGCACACCGCCGTGGGGTCCCCCTGCCTTCAGCCTTGGTGTCAGGGCATCCGAGAGCACCTGCAGAGGCCGAGGTGGGCGTGTGCTCGGTGGCGAGGGCCAGCCAGGCCAGTGTGGTGGCACGCGGGAGGGGCCGAGTGGTAAGGGATGCGTTTAAGAGGGTTGGCTAAGCTTATGGGCCCAGCTGCAACTTTGGATTTCACTTTGAAAGGATTCAAACAGGTTGGGTGGGATTTGACCTTGCTCTAAGGTCACACGGGGACCAGGGTGGAGCAGGGGGCCAGTTAGGGGCCTTGTGGCCCATCATGCAGGAGGCGGCTCCAGGAAGGGCCTACAAGGTGGAACCGTGCACTGGAGAGCTGCCGGGCTTCGGGGCAGACGTGGGCGGGGGAGGAGAGAGGTGTCCGGGCAACCCCCATTCTCACACGAGTGGCTGCGTCTGCAGAGAGGCACCCGTGTCTGCAGGTGGCTGCTGGGAAACCACCTGTGCAGGGGCCTGGACTGTAGCTCACAGCTTTTAACAGCATTTGCTAAAAGCGAACATTCTGTCCCATGTCATAGGAAGGGGAAATCTCTCCGATTCATTGGTGCCTTTCCAGGCCCTTCAAGGAGGCGGCGAGTCCTTGGTGTGCCGGTCCCCCCAGCAGGGCGAAAGCAGACCAGGGACCCTTCTCCCAGAGCCGTGGGCCGGCGAGGTCTGCAGACCAGGTTGCCTGCGAGAGGGTGCTCCTGGCCACACAGAACAGCGTCCTCAGCCCCAGCCAGGGCTCGGCACAGCGGCCGGGGCTGGTCTGCCAGCTGGGCGTGTGACAAGGGGCTGAGCGTACTCTGCGTCTGCTTCCACTTCATGCCTTACAGCTCGACCTAGAGTCCTCGAGTCCCCTGGGCTTGTGGTTCGGGGTGGCCTGGGAAGGCTTTGTTCTCCACAAGATCCCCATCTTCTGTGTTTAGGGTAATTTAGTGCCTTTTGTCCATAAATTGTTTTAGCATTTTACACCGTTCTGGGGAGTAATTGTTACTCAAAGCTTTCAAATATACTGATAACTATTCCCATAAACACTATTTTTTCTTCTAAAATAAGTACACAGTTCTGAAATTTTGGAATCTGGTTTTGCCAGTCGAGGCCAGCTGCTTAGTGTTGTCTAAGATATAATTTTGCATGTGATTTATAACCCATCGTGTCATTAAAATTAGAGCAGCCTGCTGAAGACCCAAACACATTAATTAGAAATTTTAAGTAATTATGGGCTTATTAAAAGCCTTAAACTTTCCAAAAAGCCTGATTAAAACAATGCCAGCGTTGGTGTCTCCCTTCTCGGTGTCGGAGGCGTGAGCTCGCTGGCAGAGCGGCAGGGTCTCCGGCGTGCGTCGGCCGCCGGGCCTCCTCGCGGGCAGCTCCAGGTCCGCCGACAGGTTGTGTGTCCGCTGGCAAGTCAGCGGAAGCAGATGGTCGGTGGATCACAGGCAGCAATTAAGGATCGACGTTCGTAAACTTGTCACTGGAAGTGTGCACGAGGGTACCTGCGGAGGCGCGGCAGTGGGCGCTGGTCCTCAGCCGGGCTGGTTCGCTGGGGATGCTGCGGCTGTCACAGCTTGGGGAGATACTGGCATCTAGCGGGGAAAGGCTGGGATGCTGCTACGTACCCCACAGAGCCTGGGACAGCCTCCAGCAGAGGCTTGCCTGGTCCTGGATGGCAGCAGCGCCAGCTGGGAGCCGGGCCCGAGCATCGAGACAGACCGTGCGTGTGTCACTGCGTCTGAGCTGAGTCGCCCCTTAAAGAGACGACAAATGAAGAAACTTGGCCGTCTGTTTCAGAGATGGCCATTTGATTTTCTGCTTTTTAAGTGCTGTATTTTTTGTTTTGTTTTAAAGGTATTTGAAAACTTTGCTTTTAGAGAGAAACCCTATCAAAACGTTGCCTGTGGAGCTGGGTGAGTGTTAATAAAATACAAGTTGGTTTTAAGCTGCAGTCTGGAGCCACGGGCAGCTGCCGCGGAATCACCAGGCATGGCCCTGAGGGGCTCGCTGGCCCTTGGGGTCCCCCGCCGCAGCCCCCTGCTGGCTCCTCCCTGCCACATCCAGCCTCTCGTACCCACCTGCCCTGCCCGTGTCTGCTCGTGGGGCAGGTGCGGTCGGATCTGCCCTTGTCCAGTCTCTGCCTGAAGTCAGTCCCAGCGTCCAGTTCGTCACACTCAGTGGAGTTATCGATGCGAGTGGATGTCGCTGTGTCGCTCTAGTTTGTTTTCTGTTCACCTCATTTTTTTCCTCCATTTCTGCTTTCCAGTTGGATGCTGTTTATACTTCCAGTTAATTTTTTTTTTTTTTTTTTTTTTTACTATTTAGCTCTACCTTTTACGTTCCTGTAATGGTGTAACAGTTGCTCTTGGTCTTACGGCATACGTCCGTGGAGTTGGCACTGTCCCAGGTCACAGAAAATGTCGTGACCTATAGCCACACGCAGCCCCCCACCGCTCCCCGTCCTGTGCTTGTCCCGCGCGTCGCGTCTGCGCCTGGCCAGACCCACAGCTCAGTGTCCCAGGTTCCTATGCTTCTCTTCTCCCTTTTGCCTGCGTGTTAGACCTTTCGTTATTGTCCACCAGTCACTGAGCTTTTGCACATTAAAAAAACCATTTTTCTCTTCTTCAGAGGAAATAGATAAATATCTACAAGTCCGTGAGTCTTTTTTTCCTGTTATTTCCAACGGGCTGTGAAAATCATCTTGTCAATTTTTTTCCAGATATTGTTTTCGGTCTTAGAATTTTCATGTTTTAAAAAATAGCCTCTAATTTTCTGCTCCGCGTTCTTTTTTTAATTTGGTACCAACGCCTTTTCCGTCACGCCCTCGGGTGGACGTGTAATAGCTGTGTGTGTTCGCTTGGGCTGCATAACAAGCTACCACAGACAGCAGTCGAAGCAACAGAAACGAATGTCCTCAGCGTGTGAAGGCTGGAGGCCCACAGTCGAGGTGTCTCAGGTTGGGAGCTGCCGGGGCCCGTCTCCTGGCTTGTGGACGGCCGCCTTCTCGCCGTGCTCCCGTGGCCTTTGCTCGGTGAGCGGCCCTGCCACCTCGTCCTGTTGTGCAATGATGCTTCTCGCCTGAGCCTGACCGCCTCGTCTTGACCGCCTCTCCAAAGTCTTGTCTCTGAGTACGGTCACAGCACGAGGTACTAGGGGTCCGGGCATCAAATCAATGTGAGACTCTGAGGAGACACCGTTCGACCCATGACACCTCGCCCAAGTGCTCGTCTGCTAATCTGGGTGGCCTCGGCGTTGGGCCCTGTCGCTTGCCTTTTTTGGATATGGGCTCTGTTTTCCTCTTCACACGTCCAGTGACCTTGGATCGTGTGCTGGGCGTTGTGAGGGGTACGTTGTGGAGGTCCTGAGTTCTGTCATACTCCTCCGTAGAGCACTGGTTTTTCAAAAGTCGGTAGCTGCGTGGGCGCGGCGGGCGCGGGCCCTCCCCCCACACCTCGCAGTGCGGTTTGCATTCGGCCCGTGCTGAACTGCTATTTGGTTTTTTAATAATTTCTATTTTATTGACATTTTTTATTCGTTGAGTCGTTTTGGTGTATTTCCCATAATGATTTCTTTGAGCATGTTTGTAACGATGGCTTTTAAGTTTTTATCTGCTGCGTCCAACACCTGGGTCGTCTGGAGGCAGCGTCTGTCCTCTTCGTGCGTCTTGAGTGCGAGGCACGTTCACTTTTCTTTGTGCGCCCGAGTTTGCTGCTGCTGTTGATGATGGGTGTTTTAGGTAACACAGCAGCTTCGTATTATGATTTTTACCTGAGAACTGCCGTTGCTGCTTCTGTTTGTTTGATTTATTTTTTTATTTTTTAAAATTTATTTGTATCCAGCCTGGTCTGAATCTTTGGAGTTCGTTTCCCCTGCAGAGGTTTTTTTTTTGTTTTGTTTCGTGTTTTGGTTTTGTTTTGTTTTTTTAAGCAAATCTCAGACGTCTGTCATATCAGTTTACTCAGAATCCTCAGTGGGATTTTTTTCCCTAACGTGCAAACAGCCCCTGTCGTCTCCTCCCCGTTTTATTCACACAGAGTGTGTAAAGCGCTGGTGGCTTCTTCCCCGCAGGGGGCGTGGCCACGCTGACCGCGTTGAGCCTGAGGCACTGCCCGCTGGAGTTCCCGCCGCCGCCCGTGGTGCAGCAGGGGCTGGGCGCCGTGCTGGCCTTCCTGCGGTTCTGTGCGGTGCAGCGCGCCCCCTCAGGAGAGCCGGCTCCGCCAGGTTGGTGGGACAGTCATCCTCACGGTGACAGACAGCCTGGGGACCAAGGCTCACGCCCTCTAGCACCAGGGCCAGGGAGCCTGTCTGCTCGCCGACGGCGAGCGAGCTGCGTCCGCTCCTGCGAGCTCCTCTCCTGGGCTTGCGCCTCGGGGCCCCGTGCGGCGCCCGTGCGCGGGGCTGGAGAGAAGTTCGCTGGGACGCGGCGGGGAAGCAGCCCCCAACCCACGTGCCGTCAGGCATCGCCTGTGCCTTAGACGGCGCTTCCCATTTTGTAATCCATTCCTCTCTGAAAACATCGCCCCGAGTGTGCAGCAGGCTGGCATGTCTCACACTGGCAGCACAGTGTCCTGTGCATCTGTGTACCGTGTCTTATGTGGCACCAGCACGGGTCACACTTGGCCACCTGTGGGCCCAGCAGGAGACCAGGCCCCGGGGTCGTGCGGGGCCTGCGCAGTAATGGCAGCCCTGGACATCAGGGCATTGACCTGTCTCCTGCTCCGAGCCGTCCTCCCGGACGTTGTGTTTAGAGAAAGGCTTTTTGCCCCAGTGCCTAACGGGACCTGGCAGACAGTGGATGAATGCAGCTTGGGTCCATTACCTCTCAAATTACTTAGCCAGAACTAGAGATAAAAGTGTTTGCAAGTCAACAAATTATTGCCAGACAAAAACAACGGGCACACGGGCTAAAAATTAATAGAGAGAGATACCGAAAGATCTGGGGAGGGAGCAGAACAGCGGCTTTGGGGCTCCGGGCCGGGCCGTGGCTGTGCTGTGCCTGTGCGCGTGGGCAGGGGCCACCCGCGAGTCCGCCCACCGAGACGGCCTCGCTCTGCTCTCGCAGCCCTTCCGGCCCTGACAGGGGGAAAGCGGAGCCACCGGCCGCCTCTGCTGCTGGGCGGGCCCCAGGAGAGCAGGCCCGCAGGAGGCGCCCACTCGCCAGAGCCCAGGGGCACCACGGGCCACCTCCCGCCCGCGGAGACGCTGGACCTGAGCGCGCCCCGCCCGTCCGCTGAGCCCCCGGAGGAGTGGCCCAGCACCGAGGAGATCAGGCGCTTCTGGACGCTGAGGCAGGAGATCGTGGGGCTGGAGCAGGCGAAGATTCTCACAAACCAGCTGCTGGCGGCGGAGCTGCCCCCAAACCTCAGGGAGGCGCTGCACACCCAGAAGGCCGCACGCCCCGTCCTCCCACGCGTCCTCAGGTGCGCCAGGCCCGGGCGCCTGCCTCGGTCTCTGCCGAGCTCAAGAGCCTCTGCGAGCGTCCTGTCAAACTCCTGGTCACCACGCTCCCGCCGCTGACTACGCGGCACTCCCAGCCCGGTGTGGGGCTGGCCGCCTCGAACAGCGGCCCCAAGGAGGAGGTTGCACGAGAGGGAAAGCCAGGACCGTCTGTGTGTCTGTGTGCACGTGTTTGTGACATGTCTGTGTGCATGTGTGTGTGCATGTGTGTGAGATGTATAGCATGTGTGTATGTTAGGGGACGCTTGCACACATGCATTATGCATAGGGCATGTATGCATGTATGGCATGTCTGTGCATGGTCAGATAACGTGCACACATGGTGTGTGTGGGACAGTATGCATATGGAAGTCCTGGCCACAAGGTACGTGTAATTGTGTATGTGGTGTATGCACGTGTGTGTGGTGGTGGTGTGTTGTGGGGTTGGTCCCGGCAGACGCAGGCATGTGCGCGGCATGTGTGCTGCGCGCGTGATGTGCTGTCATGCAGGCTGTGTGCTGTGTGCATGTGTGAAAAGGCAGGTTGTAAAAAGGCAGGTGCTGCCAAGGTGGTGTGGTGTGTGTGTGCTGTGTGTGCTGTGTCTGGATCCTCTGGGAGAAGTCTGAGGAGGCAGGCATAGGCAATATTGAAAACAGATTGAAAACCAATGCACCTGGAAGGTTTTGGGGTTCATTCCATGCTGCTTCTCCTGTACGCTTGAAAGTTTTAAAAACAAAAGCTTTGTACAGTGTTAGTCACCGGCCGCAGCCGTGGGAGGGTGGCAACACGTTGCTAGGTGACGCCTCGGCTGCTGTGTGTGTCGGTCCACGGAGTCACACTGAAGGGCAGGGCTCCCTCCCTCCATCGTTTACCAGTCTGGTGGGGGCCGGCGAGGAGAACGTGCTGGGAGGTGGGGGCCTGTCCCGGCACCCCCGTCCTGCCCGGTCTTTCGGGCTGAGACCCAGCCAGCGGCCCTCAGAGCGTCCCTGGCAGGGAGCGGGGCGGCCGAGCACCGCCTGTGGCCTCGGCCGGTCGGTGGGCACCGGGCTCACAAGCCCCGCTCCACGCCCGAAGCCTTCTCTCCGACGCGCGTGCTCCAGGCGAGTGTTCGTCGCGGGGTGGCGGTGGACATTCGGCCGAAGACCTGTGTCGTTGCAGAAGGAAGACACGCTCGTTCAGGGGCGCCCTGCCAGGCCTGGCGGCGTCGCAGCCCGCGGTGCCGGGGCCAGGGTGGCTGGAGGAGAGCCGGGCCTCGGCCCTGAGAGAGCTCCGGGAGAAGCAGGCGCTGCTGGAACAGCGCAGGAGGTGAGCCCCGCGCCCGGCCCGAGCCGCCCTGAGCCGGTCGGCCGTCCGGAGCGGACCGGCCGCTGAGTGCAGTGCGCAAGGCCGCGTCGAGGGCGGGCCGGGCGCCCAGCTCCCCGTAGCCTTGGGTGCTCTCCCGGCTTTCCTGGTCCTCCGCGGCCCCGCCCGTGCCGGCAGGTCTTCCCTAGGCCACGAGACAGGCCCCCGGAGGGCTCCCTCTTGCTTCTGCCGCCTGGGTCTGTGGCCAGCTGGGGTCCCCTCCTGTCCTCACCGGCCCCTCTGTCCTCCAGCCCCACGGACCACCCGGCTCCCGCCTGCTCTGGGCCCCCGGAGGCCAGCTGCCTCCGACCGTACCCACAGCTACCCAGGACCGCTCACCTCCTGGTGGGGTTTGGCCAGTGGGGAGCCCCCGCCGGTCTCCGGAGACAGGGGAGAGAGGGAGGTCAGTGCCTTTCTGCCCCCGCCCTTCCCCGCGAGTGCCGCCTGGGGCTGGCCGGGGCCCTCACCGTGGCTGGCTCCGTGCTGCTCGCCCCTGAGTCCCGGGTCCTGGGGTGGCTGCAGCCCCCCAGCTCCGATCAGGGTGGCTGCACCGTCCCGGGCCCACCCACCTCCCCACCTTCCCCCACGAAGAGTCCCCGTGCGAATAAACCCTGCTGAAGTTGGCCGGGCGTGTGGGCGTGTGTCTTCGCTGGGCGCTGACGGTGCTCAGTGTCCCCCGCCCCACCCCGATGCCAGACCTACTTCCCAGTCAGTTCTTTGTCCTGCACTGGACAGGGGTGAGGTCGGGCCCTCGACTGCTCAGGGCACCCAACGTGCCTGCCTCTGGGCCGTCATCCCACCAGCAGGGACGTGGCTCACGGACAGCGAGTCTGAGATTCCAAGTGTGGTCTGGGCTGCTCCCGAGGTCACACTGGCCAGAGCTGTGGACAGCCCCCCCCACAAAGCCCCCCAGTGTCCCTCAGCGGGAGTCCGGGCCCTGTGCCTCCACCTCAGGACCCAGGTGCCTAGCCGGGCCGTTCTCCAGGCGGGGCGTGCACGCCCGTGTCCTGTCCAAGCTCAGGGAGCCCCCTCTGGCCAATGTATCAGCTGACCTGACTGACCGGTGGACCCTCCCGCCATGCTTCCCCTGCTCCCTTAGCCAGCCCGTCCCGGCACCTGCTCCTCTGGCCGTGGAGAAGCACTCGCCTCCATCCCGTGCTCGAGCCTTGCGTTCCTGTGGGGGGCTGTGGGGTGCAGCAGGCGGATGTGGCTTCCACCACTGCAGGCCAGCGCGGTGGTGCCGGCACTGTGCTCTGCTGAGGGCGGGCTCTCCTCCCGGCCGGGCCCTCAGAGACACGTTGGGGTCTCCGCGGTGACAGCGTGGGAGCCAGTCCTGTGGCTTAGACCCAAGGGAGAGCCCCGTGGACCTGGTTATCTGAGCCTGTGTGGCTCCCACACTCCACCCGCCCCTCTCAGGGGGATTTCTTCCATCCCTCCGAGAGGTAGAGGACGCCAAGATGGAGCCCCTCGTCCGGGAGGTGGTGTGTGGGGTGGCAGTCACAGCTCCACGCGGGAGAGCGGCAGGGTGGGGAAGCGGGGAGCATGAGCTGGGCTTGGGGCCGGGGACTCTGGAACCAGCCAGGAGCAGCCCTGCGCGTGGGGTCCTCGGCAGGGGTGGGGGGTGGGCAATGCTGGTCCTCTCGGGTCTCTGAAATAGTGAAGCGTGGCTGCCGGAGACGGCTCCTGAGCCCTGGGCTTGGAGCCTGGGGAGGCTGCAGCCCGTTCCGCTGGCGTCTCCGTGGGCACAGGGCCCGCAGCGCAGGCAGCAGGAGGGGCTGTGTCCTGAGGGAGACGAGAGAGGGCCAGATTCGGGCCCGACGGGGACCGGCGCTGACCACAGGAGGCTGTGGAGGCCCAGGACTTGGTTCGGATGGGCAGCTGGAGGCCGGGGCCAGGTGAGGGCTCCCAGTGGCCCCACCTGCCCCCACGGAGTGACCACAGCATGACCGCAGCGGGCAGGGGCTGGCTTCCGTTCAGAAATCCCGCAGGCGGCGTGGGGGCACAGCCCAGCCTGGGAGCTGCGGGCAGCGAGGCCCCTGGGGTGTTACTGCAGGGAGATCACGGGGCAGCGGGCGAGCCGGTGCCAGTGGGGCCTGGTCTGCAGAGCCGCGGGGGCGGCGTGGCCGTACCACGTCGAGGGGCCTGGGGAGAGACGCTGCTCGCTTGGGGCAAGGTTGACTCGTCAGCGGCTCCTCGGTCTCATGGGGAGCAGCGACTGCCCAGTGGCCTCGGAGGCCTCAGCTGGCGGCTCGGCACGGGCCTGGCTCGTCCCGCCCAGATGTCCCACGCACGAGGACTTGGACGCCGACAGTGGGGACCCGTGAGCCTCGCTTGCAGCCGCTCCTAGCGTGACGCGGACGTCGTGATGTTTCCCCAGGGACAGCAGAGTGCTGCAGGAGTGGAGAGAGCGCACGCAGACCACGCGGGCCAGAGAGGAGCGGCTCGGCAAGGGCCCGCGGCCGCGGAGGGCTCCGGTACTGCTGCCAGGCGACGGCCCCCAGGGCGGCCCTGGGGGGATGCGCACGTGTCGCTAGTTCCGTCCTGCGGCCCGGGCGGGCGCTGCAGCAGCCCGTGGAGGGGGCTGGGCTGGCGCTCAGCAAAACCTCGCTGCCCCTGAGCGTCGGGAGCTGGGTCCCTGCCCCGAGGCGGAGTCTGCCGGGCCCGTGGCAGGAGTTGGCTGCTGCAGCCACATCAAGGGCAAGAGTGGTGGGCGCATGGGACCCATGCAGCGGCTGGAGGAAGGAGGGGCAGGTCCTCACCCAGGGGGCATTTCAGGGACGCCTGCCTGGCCCGGGCGTGCACGGCGGGGGCTCCAGGAGGTCGTGAGGCAGGAGAGCACCAGGCAGATACCCAGATGTGGCCCAAGGAGGGAGGAGGAGGAAGGAAGGTTCCAGAAGGCAGACCCAGAAGATGGGGGACATGGGAGAGGGGAAGCAGGGGTGACGTGAGGGGCACGCGTCTGGGCGCGAGGGTGCTGGCCGGTGGCAACAGCGAGCGTTCTGGCCTTTGTTCAGCTGGGAAACGTACTTCGTACGACGCTATAACCCAGTACTTCTAAGGACTGGGTTGTTTTCAAATCAAATTTAAACCGTCTGTGAATTCTTAAGAGTTTCCAAAAGCAGGTCAGCCCTTGTCCTGTCTCCCTCTGCTCCTGGACGCCACCCTTCACTCCACAGCCCACCTCCCTGCCACCTGCACACCCCATCAAACCTACAAACCGCAGCCTGAGCCCGTAGTGGTGGCTGAAGGGAGTGGGGTGGCGTTATCGACCACCGCAGTGGTCTGGTAACACGTCTGAGACCCGCCACCTAGAGCCTGGAGCTCGTGGGGCCAGTGGGCAGTGGTGCCACCTGTCCCAGGGATCAGGCGTATTGGCCAGCTCTGCCCGAGACCAGTGAATCCGTGACTCAGGCATCCTGACCACGGACGTGCGCTACCTCATGTGGCTGGTCACGCTGTGGCTTAAAACTGTGGTTTAAGGGCATGGTCACGTCCGTGTGTGCGAGGTGGGGCCGTCGTAGATGGAGGGTGCTCTGCTGAACCCGCAGACCGTCCCGTGTGTGTCGCTGGGGCGGACTCAGGCGGTGACCGCTGTTCTCTGCCTGGCTGTGCGTGGGCCTCAGCGGTGAAGGCGCGTCCACCGCACGGCCGGCGGGCTGCGTTCGCAGCAGCGTCTCCCAGAGCCCTGAGGACGCCTCGTCCTTCCTAGGTGGCATCCAAGGCTCCCTTCGCCACAGATGTGGTGGACAATAAGAAAACACCCGTGAACCCACCCGGAAAACAGAGACAGAACGAGGAACAGGCGCTGCCAGCGAGGGAAGAGCGGAGGTGGGCGGCCCGTGCGGGGCCCCACACTCACCCGGCACCCCGGAGGCCCAGCACGCAGCGGCCCGCATGGAGCAGCAGCTGCCCTGGGGCCCGGCACCTTCCCAGGTCCCCTGTGTCCGCGGCCCCAGTGCCGCCCTGGGCCTGCGCCTGGACTGGCCGCCGAGCCCGGACTCGCAGCCCCAGCCAGGTGTCCCTGGGTGTGCGCTCCTGGCTGAGCAGCCTCACCCACGCGGGTCGCCCTCGGCTCCCCGCACACCTGCCAGCACGTCGGGCAAGTAGGGGGCGGCCGGGGTCGCTGCTGGGAGGCCTGAGGCTTCGGCACTGCGCTCCTGGCCGCCACCCCCGCCCCCCGCCCCAAGCCCCGAGCCGCACCAGGCACTGCTGGGAGCCAGCCCTAAGCCCGTGGTGGGCCCGGGGCAGACTCACCTGACCGCCCCGCTCCAGGACTGGTCCGGCCCTGGCCCACAGGTCCGGCTCTGCCTAGCACTGTGTGTTCCCACTGCTCCGGAGGCCGCGTGAGGCTCGGGGGGCCTGGAGGGTGACATCGGCGCAGGGCCTGTGGGTGGCAGCGTCTTCCTGGCACTCGGGACCTCGCGGCCGGCAGATCGGTCCGGTCTCAGCTGGAGCCACGGCACTGGCGTGATCTCGCTCATCCTCACCCACGGAAGCCACGTCTGTCCTGACGCCCAGCGCCCTGTGGGCATGTTCCACTGAGCCGCTGGCTCGCGTGGACCTGGGTCCCCCCCCTGCAGTCCTTGGGAGGCTGTTGCGGGGTCTTTCCAGCAGTTACGCGGGAAAGCGAACAGGACAGACGCGAACCCTGCCTCCAGGGTCCGGCGCGGTCTCAGGGGGCCGTTACGTTCCTGGTGGACACACCGGGGGTCCACGCCTGACACGCACCAGAGGAGGGACGCCGCCCTCCTGACACCCGCCCTGCCCTGCCGTCTCAGGCTCCCGGCCCCTCCGCGTGCTCTCGTTCACGTTGGAGGGCGCGGCCCCGAACCCTGATGCCGACTGTGTTTACCATTCTCGGGCCGTTTGAGGGTTACTGACCCTGTGTTTGACGTGGAAACAGACGCCGTCCACGCGGCACAGTGCGAAACGTCCTCAATATCTCGCTGCATCTGAAGTTTGTAAAAGGGCGTGGGCTCCAGCCGCCTCTGCCGGGGAGAGGGCCGGGAGCGGCGGCCCAGGCCCTGCGAGCTGGTGCCTGCCGGGCGGGGCGGGTGGCCTCCGGGGTCCCTCTGTCCCCGCGGATTCATGATGCGTGTCTTCTCAGCACCTTCCGCGGCGGGGAGTTGGAAGAGAAGGTGAAACAGCACATCCGACGGACGCATGAACACAGGAAAAGACGTCGGGGCGCGGCCCCCCTCGAGGGCATCAGGAAGGCCACGGGGGACCCGGAGATCGTAAGTACTCGTCTGCTCTCGGTGGAAATCAGCTGTTCCATTAAAGTCCGAAAGGAGCTTGCTGTGCCGTTCCAGAGCCTGCGGTCTCTAGGTGTGGGGGACGTTTAATGTGCCCTCCGGCGGGGCGTCCCCAGAATTCCTGGTGGTCAGAGGGTGAGATGCTTTTCTGTGTCGTGAGCCCTCAGGCGTGTGGCGCCCCCCGCCGGGGCGTCGGCAGAGGCGGGGCAGAGCCTGGGGGGCCGCGCAGTTGCCACCGAGGACAAGGACGCCACGGCGGGGACCGCGGGGTCTTCTCGCCCGCTGCCGGCAGCATCCATCCCTCCCACAGTGTCCGGGAATGTCCGGGCCATGTGCCTGGTGCAGCGGTGGAGGGAGAGCCTTTCCACCCCGGACGACACGCGGTCAGCCCGCCCAGCGCTGCGAGGGTCCCAGGCCTCGCCGAGCTCCTGGAGCCGCCTGCTGACACGGTGCGCCCGGAGGCCGTGGGGAACTGGCCTGTCTGTCCCCTAGACGGCTGGACGCTAGCCCGTGGGGAGTCTGCTCCATCTCACCTGGTGCGGAAGCTGGAGCCCCGTCCCCACAGCCCATCTGAGGACTCTGCACTACTGTCCCTTCTCCCCCGGGGGCCAGGTGCCTCCCGCCAGTCGAGAACGGGGAGGGCCGTCTCTGGGGAAATCAACTGGCCAAGGCCAGTGACCTGAGGACTCCAATACTTGGGCGCCCCCAGTCCTGAGCTGACCAGCAGGGGTGCCTCCCCACGGAAAGCTCCACCCACCGACGTCCTCAGTGCTGACCAGTGGTGTTACTGCCTCATTCCTGAGCACGAGCGAGAGCCAAAGTCACCAGCTTAGGGGAGAGCCCCCGTGTGGGGACGGGCCAGGCGGACAGTGGAGGGCGCGTTCGGAAGAAATGCGGTCGTTTGGGAAACAATCGAAATCCCCCTGGCAGCAGCAGGAAGTAGAGCTCCCAGGAAACAACTTACTAAAATGGAAAAGACCACTGAGAAGTCTTGGAGTTAAGTTGAAAGTATGGCAAAAACCTTTAAAAATTAAAATAAATCCGCAGGCAGATTTGAGTAGCCCCCCACGAAGCAGGACAGAAAGGAAAGGTGGGGGGCAGACCAGAGCGAGGACCCAGGACTCCCCTCGACTGACGCGCAGGAGATGCAAGGGCATGTGGTGGGGGGGCTGACAAAACACGGGGTGAGGGGGTCCCTGTGTGCCGTGTGCACCGGGCATCCTGCGAGGCTCCAGCCAGGGGCCAGGACGGAGGCCGGTACAGCAGCACGGCGGTGGCCCTCACCCGCAGCCTGAGGGAGCTCTGTGCTCAGGGCCGGGCCGGGGCCAGCGTCGAGGAAGGATTCAGAAGCGTCACTCTGTACAGCCCGTTTCTGGAAGCTTCCACAGAGTGCGTTCTCCCAGACAAGGGGCTGGACGGGGAAAGGAAGTGCCCACCAGGACAGGCCGGCTGTGTGTGTGCCAGGGCCAGGCGGAGCCCGTGGGGCCTAGAGGGTGTCCCCAGCGTCTCTGGCCAGTCCGCGGACACCGAGGGCTTGCCGTCTGGGAGGACTCGGGCAGGTGTGTACAGAGCAAAGTAAATGCTTGTAATTCCTCAAAGAATACAGCTTTTTAGGACAAGGTAGCCGGCGGTCAGCAACATTATGTGGTCACTCCGACGAGAACCCTGCACTGGTAACAGGCCTGTGCAGGCGGGAGCCTGGGTAGAGGTCCGGCCTCTGCTTCAGGGAGATGGCTGAGGGGGAGGGGCCCTCTTTGGGGACCGGCGGGCCTGGCATTAGACACAGAACCCACTGGCCAGCTCCTCGGGGGCAGAGGCAGGAAGACCCGCTCCTTGCTGTTGGCCGCGGACCCACCCGGGGGGCCAGCTCCCTGCCTCGCTTCCTCTCACCACGTCCTGGCCCCACGCGTCAGCCTGGGCACAGGGGCCTCGGACGGAGGCGTGGTGGTCCCCTCCATGGCACGGCCACCAAGTCCTGCTGCCGCGGCTCTGCGTCTCGGGGGACCACAGTCTCGGTGCCGGCCGTGGCAACATGAGCAGGGGTCCCATCTCTCTCGTCCATTCACTGACTGTGCAAAGGACACCAGGGGACCCTGGCGGGGAGGTCACTGTCCTCGGAGGGGCGTCAGGCGTGCTGCACGGGCCGTGCACTGAGCGAGCGCCTCCGGGAAGGACCCGGGCCCCGCGAGACAGCACCGCCACCTCCATAGCATCGGAGGGCCACCGCAGCCCCGCCAGCCTGCCTGACTCTGTCCCTCCTCTCCTCCCAAAGGCCAGAACGCTGCAGGACGAAGCAGTGGAACTGAAGCCGGCACCTGCCCTGGGCAGGGGCCGTCACCTGCCAGCTCTCACCGGGAGCCGCCCTGTGTGTCCACCTGCGGGCCCGTCTCGGAACGGGTTTTTTAACACGAAACATTAAGAATCTGAAGACGTTCGTAGAGACCGATGACCCGGTGTCGCGCGTGCCGGTGGGAGCCTTCCTCGGCCTGAGAGAGGCGCCCGGTGCGCCGTTGCCCTCCTCGGAGGTCATCTCGTGCGTGCGGGGGGACGTCAGGACTCAGCTTATCCTAACGGTGTGGTCTGCAGACAGCCTGTGTTTTCTGCAGCGGTTAAGCCGCATTGACAGAGAGAGAATACAGCCAGCGGGCCACAGGGCGTGTGTCTTCCCGTGCTGGTGACGACGTGGGCGCGGCCCTGCTCCCCTCCCCCACCCCTGCTGGCTGATCGACTTCCACACGGGGGCAGGCGGGTGCCCGATTCCTGCCAGGACCGAGGTCCACTGGTGCCCTTCCTGCCGGGGAGGGTGCCCGCCACGAGGGGCCTGGGTGAGCTCACCGTCCTTCCCGCTGGCGGTGTGGTCTCCTCTGATCTTCGCCCTTCCTGCCTGCGGACAGCGAAGTCCAGCCAGGGCACAGAGCCCGGACCTCCCCGTCACAGACTGGCCCCCCGCGCACATCCTCTCGCAGGCCGTTCGGAGTCCGTCTGACTCGGTTTCCCTCTGCACAGGCGGCTCCTGGGCCCTGTGGCCTCCCGCGCCGCGGGCTGCACCCCCTCTGCCCCCCTCTCCGGCCACCAGCAGCCCTGTGAGCTCTGGGCTGGGGTCTCCGGCCGCGGCAGGAACCCTGCCCGCCCTGCCCGCCCTGCCCAGAGGGGAACCCCACTCACGCCGACCTGTTTCAAAAGGCGCTTTGCTCCAAGGGCCGTTCCTAGGAGCAGCGTGTGGGGGAAGCCGGAGGCCGCTGGCTGGAGGGTTCGAGGGCCGGCGGAGACTCTGCGAGGGCGACGCACCATTCTACTCCGCCAGCTGCGTGTCCGCCGGTTGGTTTTGCTGGTTCGTTCCAGGCGCAGTCATTAGTCTCGGGCGTGGCGCGCTTTCCATCCCATGAGCGGTGACGGTCCGCTGCCCTTCCTCATAACCAGGGCGTTTTTCCCTTAATTTTTTGAAATTTAAATGTCATCTCTTCTCCATGCTCCCAAAGCCCATCCTTTCCCTTCCCGCCCCTGTCCCGTCCACTGCCTCAGATGAGGCCGTTACAATGTCTCCTCTGCTCCTTACCTATGGCCATGTGACAAACCAGTGGCTCAAACAGCAACCACTTTGTGATCTCACATGGCTGGACAGGGCCGTCCCCGATGGCCATCCCACAGGCCTTGTGCCCTGGCAGGGCCACCTGGGAGGCGCCCCCCGCCCCCGCCTGGTGCCTCCATGTGGCCCCCTCCAGCAGGGACCCCGCCCGCATCCAGGGCAGCTCGGCTGTGAGGGTGCAGAGCGGGCTGGACCTGCTCAGGCTTAGGCCGAAGGGAGCAGGACACCGCCTGTCACCACGAGGAGCACTTGCCCCTCGGCCCTGGGGCTGCGCTCCCCGGCGAGGGCACCTCAGGCAGGACACGGCCTGGGCACATAGCCGCTGCCATGGCCTGCAGGGTGGGTGGCCGTCCTCACCCACTCGCTCAGATTCTGCCCATCTGTGTGACTGTTACGGGAGAGGTCAGCTTCTGGCCAAGCAGGTCGAATCACCACGGAGGAGGTGTCTCTCTCCAACACTAGGACATTGAGGGCCTGGACAGGTGCCTGGGGTCCCGGGAGCCTTTGGAGGGGGTGTCACGAACCCACATGGAGCAGCACGTGCTCTGGACTTCTCAGTGAGCCACCCCCAGCTCGGGCATGCTACACTTCTGTCTGCCACGGGGAGCAGGTTCCTCTTCAGGTTCAGGACAGGGAGGGGCGTGGGTCCCCGTTCTACAGCCTAGGCAACGATTCCAGAACGAGCCGCACTCGCTCAAGGGCTGGCAACCACAGGCGCTAGGTCTGGGCCTGCAGGGTGCGGGGCCACTGCAGCCAGCCACCCGCTCACGGGCCGGGAGGAGGCAAGAGGGCGCAGGCTGTGGGGTGGGGCGGGGCAGGGCGGCCGAGGCAGCTCGCTAGGGGGCGCCAGCTCCTCCCAGCCCACCCAACATCTCCACTTGCCTGGGCAGACGCTGCAAGGGATGTGGCACAGGTTTGGGGTTCCAGACCGGCCCTGACCATGGCCCAGGGCCTGAGGACCCCGCCACTGGCCCAGCTGCCGAGAGAACCGTGCTGGTGCCGCCTGGGAGGAAAGCCTGGTCACCCCCACTCTGCCCTGGCCCAGGAAGGGTGCTAGCACGTGGTAATAATTCTCAAGGGCCTCTTCTCCCTTCCAGCCACTGCCCGGCACAAGCATCAGGGCCCACCTGGCTCTCACCACCTGTGGCCCCAGCCGCCGGCTCCGAGAAGCTCTCTGGTCTCATCCCTGGCTCTGGCCCTTTGGCCTGGCAGCTTTGGTCCCATCTCAGAAGCACCTGGCTGTGCTGCAAGAGACCCACCCTCCGGGCCAGCCCCAGGGAGCTCTAGTAAGAGGAAGTGGGAACAGCCCCAAGTATGCGAGGGGGAGGGGGCAGGGTGGCGGACATGAGCCGCCTGGCCAGGCAAACCCAGAACAGGCCAGGTGACCGTGGCAGCCTTCCAGTCACAGGTAGGCCCCCGTGAGTCTCCCATCTCGTGGGAGAGACAGGACGAGAGATGACAGTGTGATCGCGCACCCAGAGCAGGGGCTGGGCAGGGCTGGGCAGGCTCTCCTGTGGGTTAGGGACCAGGAGGAGGGACTGGAGGGGGTGGGGCTAGTGGGGCCAGGCTGCTGTGGGGGTGAAGCCAGCAGCACTTCTGAGGACCAGGACTGAGGGGAAGTAGACACAGCGCGGAACCCTGACTGGAGCATCCCTAACACCTTGCCAGCCCTCCTGCCAGCTCATGGTCACCCAGCTCAGCCAGCCTCACTGAAGGTGCTGGACAGGCCTCCTGTCCCCTCCACACCACCACCTTGCCCATCTGACCTGGCGGGCCAGCCCTGGTCACACCAGCAGTGCTCAGCGCAGGCTGAGCCCATGGCCGGGTGCTGGGCAGGCCTGGCAGTGGCTGTGGTGCCATGGCAGGGTGTGAAGTCTTCAGGGCGAAGTCCAGAGCCCTGGGGAGGGGCTCTAGGCCCTGTTTTCCCCCACCTGGGTCACTCTGCAGCCCCTCCCTAGTCCCCCAGGCAGCCCTGGGCCCCTCACAGCCCAGCTCGCAGCTACTAGGTTCCTGGAATGTTCTATCCAGGACCAGCTGGTCCTTTGGGGGGACACTAGAGGAGACCGGGTCAGTACAGAAGTGGCCTGTGGGGATCAGCACCTCTGAAGGACATCTGCATCTTCGCCAGGGGCTCCGGAAACTCCCAGGGCCTTCTAGAAACAAGGGGGCTGTAAGGAGCAGGAGGCGGGGCTGGGCTGCTGGGCGGGGCCCTAAGCAGACACCTTTAAACTGCAAATCCATCTCTCTGTCCATCTGTCCATCCGTCCGCTCTTTTATCTTCTGCCTGGTAGACAGGATTGTGAAATGGCTTCCAAGTTCACATACAAAGCCCACAGCACAGATGGGGTCAAGGCTGAGGGGGACCAGGAGGAGCACTCTCCCAAAGCCCAGGCTGTCTTCAGGTGCACCTGTCCCACCCACCTCCTCTACCCAGGAAGCCCCCTACCTCACGCACCAGGACTTCTAGAGGGTCCCCTTCTTTGCACCCCCTGCACCCACTACTTCGGCCCTGCCAGCTAGCATGCTTGTGCTGCCACGTGGGGCCTCTCCCCCTCTCCCAAGCACCATCACTCCCGGCACTTCCTGGCACCCCCATTTACACACAGCCCGCTGCACACAGCCGGGCTGACTCGAACCGCAGCTCCCTGGTCCGTGGTGCTGTCTGTCTGCAGTGCCCAGGAAGGACAGTGCCCAGCAGACACCTGCAGGCCCATTGGCACTTGTGCTGAGCTGGCGGGCAGCCTCTGGCCAGCCCTCCCAACCAATGCCAGCTGAGGTCCCTGTTGCCTGGCCCCTTTGCTCCAATGTCAGCCCACCCAGCTCCGGAAGGGTGAAGCAGGGCAGGGGCTGCAGCAGTCTGTGGGTACAGACAGCAGTCGGGCCTCTTTGGGGGCTGAACTGTCAGGTAGGGGTTGGCTGACCCTGGAGAGGTAGCTGAGTTGAGGTGCCTGAGGCCTCCTTGTGGGGTCCCTCTGGTGTCTGCTGGAACCCGGGCCATGCAGAGGATAGGTGCTCGCTCTGCTCCGACGCCTCCCCTGGAACGTCCCCCAGGGCAAGACTCATGCTGCTTGGGCCTTGATCCCAGCGCTGTACCATTGGGCGGCACAACGCTACGAGGTCTCGCCGCCTCCCTGGCTCCCCTGGGGCTCCTCTCCCAAGGCTCTGCGCCCCGCGGCCACCTGAGGGCGAGAATGAGCTCGGCAGCGGCCCCGCTGTCCTTGGCGGCGCCGGGGGTGGCGGCGCAACGCAGGGCGGGGCCCGGAGGGGCCCGGCGCGGAGCTCAGAGGGGCGGGGCCCGGCGGCGGTGGCGTCGGGTCGTCACGACAACCGGCGGCCGGCCCGTCTCCGGTGCCCAGGCAGGCACAGCAAGCCCTGCCGAGGGGCCCAGGGCGCGCTCCCGGCAAGGTCACTGCAACCGCTGGGCCCCGCGCGCAAGTGCTCCGGGAAGTCGAGAGCTCTAGCCTGGCTGAAGGAGCGGGCGAGCGGGACGGGGGTGCGGAAGGGGTTCCCGGGCGCTGGTCGGCGCCAACTCGGCGCCTTTACGTCCGACGCCCCCCAGCGGGCGGGCTGCGCGCTCTGGGGACCTGCGCTCTCGCTCCCACTGTGAACTGGCCGGGCGGCGCACCGGCCCCTCCGGCGACCCGGGGGGCACGCTCACTACCGAAGCTTGCAGACGGGATCACCCCTCAAACCCCGGTGCAGGGCAGCCCAGGGCCAGGCGCACGGCTTTCGTAACCCAGGGGGGCGCCTGGCACACGGGGGTCGCCAAGTGCCCCCTACGTGGCGAGGGCGCGACTGGGCCGCTGCGGTGCGCCCGCCGGTGTTCCCTCGGCGCCCCGCGTCTCCTCGGCCCGACCGGCTTCCTGCTCGCTCCACCGGGACTTCCTCCTCGCTGTGCCCGTGTGGCCACTGGGCGCCAGACCCGGAGGCGGGGGCCCCGGTGCAGGAATGGCGGGGGGTGGGGGGGTCCAGGGCAGGGCCGAGGAATGGAGAGGAGGAGGGCTGGGGCCGGGAGGGAGGCCCCCGGGGCAGGGGCAGGGCCGGGAGTGTCCCCTGCTGCCTGTCCGCGCGGCTCGCGGGTCCTTCCCGCGGGCGCTCGCGGCCAGCCTCCGGGAGGCCGGGCGCAAACTCTGCCCTATCCCGGAGCTGCGCAGTGCGTCCTCACGCCGAGCTCCGCAGGCGGCACGGCCCCCGCGCGCGTCTGTGGGCACGGGGTTCCGGGCAGCCGCGCGGGCGGGTGCCCCGCGCGCCCTCGGCGCCCCCGGCCCGCGCGCGGTGGCCGGCCGAGCGGGGCTTTGTGACGTCAGGCGGCCGGCGGCGTCACGCGCGGGCTGACCCGGCGGCCGGCGGGCGGGGCGGCCGGGACGCGGGAGCATGGAGCCGCGCGCCGGCAGCCGGCTGCCCGTGCGGGTGGAGCAGGTCGTCAACGGCGCGCTGCTGGTCACCGTGAGCTGCGGCCAGCGCAGCTTCGCCGGGATCCTGCTGGACTGCACGAAAAAGTGAGCGCGGCGGGGGGTGCGGGTCCCGGACACCCCCGGAATTCCCCCGGGACACCCCCCCCCAACACACACACCCAGGGCCTGGCCCCGGCTCCAGGTCAGCGCCGGCGCCCGCTTTCGGTTTTCCCAGTCCGGGGTTCGGGGCACGCGAGCGCGGCCGCCA
>NW_024349802.1:622389-622932 GCF_902729225.1 Pteropus medius | reverse complement strand
GCTCACCTGAGGGCAGTGGAAATGGTCGGGGCCAACACAGCCTTTGGGCGGGGGGCGGGGGGGTCACTCCCAGGCCCAGGGCCCTGGTGGGTGGCTGAGCCCTGTCCTCTGGGCTGCAGAGGCTCCAGCCGTGTCCCCCACCCCCGGGCTCACCAGACACCTGGGACCAGGGTCCTACGGCTGTCCTGGGACCGGGGATGCTCCAGGGGCTTAGGGTCTGAGCGAGCAGGCGAGGGCTGTGAGCAAGGGGCCGCTGGTCACAGAGGGCCGGATCCCACAGGCCGGGGCCGGCCATGTCATAGCGCCTCAGGCTCCCCGAGCCCCTGCGCCCCGCTGGGGTCCTGGGGGTGTCCCGCGGCCAGGCTGTGCTCCCCTTGTGTGGACAGCCAGGCCTGTCAGACTGGAGAAGAGGCCTTGACGCCAGCCACCTGACGTCACGCGCGCCTTCGCCTGGGACGGCCACACGGCGTGAGCCTGGGCCCTGGGCCTGTGTTGGAAGCCCAGAGATGCCTCTGGGCACTCCAGGCGGGGCCCACAGCCGTC
>NW_024349802.1:542016-615581 GCF_902729225.1 Pteropus medius | reverse complement strand
CCAGCCTTTTCTAAGACAAGTCTTGGGAGGGTGTGAGCCCACAGCTGTGTCCTGCAGGCCCCAGGGGACGGGGGGTGGGTCTGAGATGCTGACCAGAGTCCCAGTGGGCTGGGCCAGGGGCTCCAGGGCAGGTAGGTCCCTCAAAGGCCCTCCTGCCGGCCACCTCGTCCCTCCCAGTGAGCCACGGGGAGGCACCATCTCCCTTGCCTGCTGTACAGAGGGCCGGTGGACACACGTCAGCCATCTGCCTCTGCCTCTCCAGGGCCAAGGCAGGCTGGGCGCTGGACAGCCAGCAGGGAGCCCAGCCTGAGAGCAGACCCTGGCTCTGTGACTCCCCAGGGACCAGTCTTCCATCTATGGGATGGGGTGCCGTGGTTCGCCCTCCTGGCAGTATGGGCCAAGTGCGCAGAGCACCGCGGACCTCTGTGGGACAGGTGTGTCCTGGTGCTGGAGGCACTGTGCCCCGCCCCAGCCTGGCTGGCCGCAGCAGGACAGGCCACCAGCACCCTGCTGCCGCGGCCGGGCAGGGCGCCCTCTGCTCTTCTCCGTGGGATCTCCCTCTCTAGGGAGCGGGTTCCCGGGACTTCGGACGGTCAGCACTTCCTGACACCCCAGGCCTCCCGGGTATGGGGGGGCCTGGCTGCGAGAGGGGTCCCCTGGGCAGCCCCTGGAACAGGACTGCGGACAGCCGTCTTCCAGCCCTCCACCCCCGAAGGGCTGGCATTTCCGAAGCCGCTCCCTGTGGCCCTGACCCCGAAGGCCTCGCTGGCTTCTGCGGGCTTTCCAGGAGAGATGGGCTGCGCCCCCATTTTGCCAGGGTCTGTGCTGCACCTGCGGCAGCTTGGGCATGTGGCTGAGGGAACCTTGGGGACCGGGCCGGTGACGTGGGGCCCGGTCTGTGGCATCGGAGGCCGCATGCTGCCGCGCTCAGGGCCAGACACGGGGCCACAGCCCAGGATGCGAGTGTGGGGGTGCCCAGTGTGGGGCGGTGCTGGCAGTGGCAGACACGCAGGGGGCTGGTCTGCGTGTGTCGGGGCGTGCTTGCCGGCGGCCCGGGGCCCTGCACACGCCCTCGGCCTGAGGACGGAGAGCCGGCAACCGGCCCCGGCACCTGCTTTTGCTGGGTCTGAGCCGCCTGCCGTTCCTGCTCCTGACCACAGCTGCTCCTGCCTCGCTCGGAGCCAGAGGGGCTGCGGTTCGGGGCGCAGGCTCTGCTCCTTCTGGTCTTAAGTGTTGCCGGCAGCGTTCTCGACAAGCCCCAGCCTATGATGCCAGTCACTGGGCTGCCAGATGAGAGGGAGCAGAGCGGCCTCCGCCGCCCCTCCGCGTGGGATCCCTGGAGGGGGACGCTGCCCCCACGGGGTCCGCCAGGCCAGCACGGAGCAGCCAGGAGGAGCGTCAGCACTGCAGGTGGCAATGTGGCCCTGGGTGCTGGACCAGGGGACACCGGGCGGGCGGTCTGTCCCGGAGACGGGGCACGGGGGCTGGGAGGGGGCAGGAAAGCCCGGGGCCGGTGTCATCCTGCCTGGGAAGCCCCTGGGAAAACCAGCCTTTCTCTAAGCCGCCGCCGACATGGCCTCGGCAGGGGCCTCGTGTCTTTCCCGTGCTGTCCAAGCCAGCTGGGGCGGGAGGGGCAGCAGAGACTGTGGTCAAGGGACAGACCTGCCTGTGAGTGCAGAGGGCGGGAGGAGGGAAGTGAGCCGGCAGAGGCCCCGTCAGCTGAGAGGACAGTGCAGGCCAGTCCCGGGTCGCCCAGTCCCCCGAACACCGGACGCCGGTGACCTGGGCGTGGCTGCTCCGTCAGGGCGCCAGGCGCTGCTGTGCAGACAGCCACAGGCTGCGTCTTTCTCTGGAGGGTCTCGCTGGCGGGTGTCTGAGGATGTCCCCAAGGCCACTGCACGTGAAGGGGGCCTGGGCCGTTTTATGCTCTCCAGGGCTGTGTGCGTCTCTGTGGCCAGGGGACGGCGTCCTTCACTTAGAGCCCCTTCAAGTCCCAAAACATCCAATGACCCAGGAAGGGCGGAGGGACAGTGGCCGTTTCCGGTGTGACAGTCGCCCCCACCTGTGCCAGGGGCTGCAGTCGTGATCCTGCTGCGGACCCTGCAGACTCCCCGGCGGCCCCTCCTCGCCCCATGTCACGCGCAGCTCCTGGCAGCCATGGGCACAGGGTCACACAGAGATGGGGCTGCTGGACCCCTGCCCCGTGTGAGCTGTCTGGCCTCATGTGTGGCTCTTGCCTGGACGTTCATCACCCATAGGGAACCGGACCGGGTGGTCACACTGCCCAAGAGACAAAAGGGCAGAAAGGAAGACGGTCCGGCAGGAGCGCGTGTGTGGCAGCCCGGCCTCAGATGTAGTGACAGGGTCTTCCCTGTGTGCGTGGGGTCCTGCCCCGCCCACGTGCTCCCCGTGTCCTGAAGACGAAACTGGCCCCGGCCCTCCCTGCGCGATGCCTGACCTCTCCCTTGGACTGGCCTGATGGCCGTGCCTGCCCTGGATGGGGGTGGAGGCTGAGCATGGGCGGTGGGGAGGCACGGGGCGGGAGCGGGTCCTACCGGAAAGTTCCCCTGGAGACCTGGGGTGGTGTCGCAAGACACAGGCTGAGCCCCAGGGCTGCCTGCAGCCAGGCGAGTGTGCGGTGTGGCTGCTGTGGCCCCTGCAGGTGTCTCTTCCTGGTGATTGGACAGAGAAGGACCGGCCAGGCCGCTGGATGGCGGGGTCACTGCTCTTAGGCCACAAAGGTCACTAAGCTGAGCTGAGAGCAGCAAGGTGGCAGGACGTGCCCGCAGCCCCTCGGCGCCTCCTCGGGGTCATCCTGGGCCCCAGGCGCCAGACGCTGGGTTCCAGGTCCGGATGAGCCCCAGCCTCAGTCACAGAGCAGGGGGGGCCGTCACCTGTGTCCGCCCTGTGCCGTGGCCAGCAGCCTTGTGTTGGAGTGTCTGGGGACATTGGCGCATTGTGCACCCCTGGGCCTCGGTGTGCCCTGGCCTGGGGCCAGGCTCTTCTGTCCTCCATGGGGGGTGCTCTGGGCTCTGCTCCCCAACACCACGCTGACTGTCTCCCCGAGGACGCTGGGTGGTCCTGGGGCCTTTGGCCGGTCGCCCGGGCAGGGCAGGCGTGGTGCACGTGGCTGGCTGGGGATCGGAGCCCCTGCGCTTCCCCAGCCTCAGGGAGCCAGAGACCTGGGCTTCTCTGCAGGTCCCCCCGACTCTACTAGGGAAGGAATAGGCTGCTTCTTGAGAAAGTAATGTTTCACTTAATTTCTGTTTGCATCGGTGTTATACAAGTCCGAATTTTAAAGCCCCCTGCTAGTATGAAGCGGTCAATGAGAGAGTTCGTGCTTCTAAATGGTGGGGGCACCTGCTGGTTCTCGGTCCGCGATTTTATCCACTTAGGCACCGTTTATAGACTTTTTCCTCTGGAGGTGGAAGACTTTGCGGCGTTAGCATCCCCAGCTCTTTGGCCACACACGCACAAGCCTGCTGCGGCTTAATCGAGACTCGGTGTCGATAGTAAGATCTTCAGCTCATCCTTGTGGATGGTGGTGAATGTATTTTACGTTTGCTCAGCTGTGCTCAGCAGAGTTGAATCGGCCTTGTTTTTTTCTTTTTTTCTTTTTTTTTGGCTGCTTGATTTTTATGTTCTTATCCCTTATTCATCCCCAGCTCTCTAAGAGAAACCGAAATCTCTCACATTAGCCGTTCGTCTCAGTTTACGATCTCTGTGAGAATAAGCTTCCCCAAGCACAGTGGCTTTAAACACGACTTGTCGTTTCTCGTGAGTCTGTGCTCCTGGCGCTGGTGTGGCCGACCGCAGTGTCCCCCTGGCCCCACCTGCTGGAGGCCCCCGCACAGGTACACAGACACCATCACCCCCCATCGCACACGCCCTAGGTCCCTCCCCAGGGCTGGCTGGGTTTCTGCCCAGCATGGTGGTCCCAGGACGGTCAGGGCAAAGCCAGAAGGGGCAGTGTCCAAGAGGCTGGGCCCAAACCGACACAGAATCACTTCTGCCTCTGGCGTTGGAGGATGAGTCACTAGTGGGCAGGGGTGACCTCCGCTCCTGGGAGTGGCAGCAGGATCCGTGGCCAGTGACAGACAGTCGGCCCTCCTGTCCCTGGAGCCCCCCACCCTGCTGGCCGCCTGGCTTCTTCCCCCAAGCCCGGAGGCGAGCCTGGCGGGTGGGAACCCCTGGGCTGAGGGGCGTGTCTCCTCAGGGTGCCTCAGTCACGCCCTGGGGTCCTTCTGAGCTGTGAGCCTGGGCCATGCTCACAGCCATTAGCGCCCTGCCCCCACCAGGAGCAGCTGAAGGACCCAGGACCCAGCAGGCATCCCCTCAGCACCTGGCCATTGATGGCCCTGCCCCTCCCCCGCACAGCAGGGCCCCATGCAGGAGGATGGGCACAGGGCCGGGGCAAGGGTCAGGGAGAGGCACAGCAGGCACCGAGGGAGGCGCCTGCCGAGATGGGGAGGGCTGGTGGGAGCTGGGGGCCCCGGGTTCCCGATGAGCCACGGAGCCAGAGGCAGATGTGCAGAAGGCCCCTGGGCACCCAGGCCTGGTGCTTGGACTCGACCTGTGGTAACCTGCGTCCTTTCTGCTTCCCCCAAGGTCACCAACGATGAGGGCATGGCTGTTCTCCCGGAGCTTCCGACGCAGGGGGTGTCCTCCATCCTCCATGGCCCCTGCTGGCCGGCCGCGCGCAGAAACATGCCAGGCCTGCCCGGCTGGACGTTTGTTCCCGTGACCCAGACTTCAGCTTCCCCAGCGTGGAGCCGCAGGAGCCTGGGGACGCCCTCGCTGTCACCTCGAGGGCTGGGAGGGTGGCCCTGGGCCCGTGGGCTCTGTGTGGGGCAGGCAGGGCCCTTGTCACCACACAGGCCCCCCTGCAGGCTTCCCGGGGGCTGAGGGGGGTCCTTCCTTCCCAGCCATCAGGCGTGGGGTCCCCGTGCACTTGAGAACTGGGGAACCCGCCACCACCCCCCATTCATCCCACAGCTCGGCTCCCACTGGGCGCCCAGCACTCAGCCTCCAGCTCGCCCTGTCCCCAAGACGCTGCCGGAGGCGCCTGTACGTGTGCAGGTGACGATGGCTGTCACTTTGAAAAGAGACTTAAACGCAGAGAGGAAAACACGCCACTCCTGTCTGTGACAGTTCCGTCCCCCTTGAAAGAGCCCAAAGAAGAAGGAAACAGCACGTGCCCGACTCGTCCTCCTTTCCGCATGGACGAGGACAGAGAGAGCTCTGCGGGCCGGGGGCCCTGTTGGAGGACAGCCCTGGGGCGAGGTGGCCGCGTGGCCCGTGGGCGCCCCTCCTCCCCCGGGACCCGCCCCACCCTGGCGCTGCTGTGCATGGGGCGGTGGGTCCCTCGAGGTCGCCTGGCAGCGTCCGCACATGGGGAGCTCCGCCCTCGCTGCTCCCCGGGAGAGCCCACCCCCCAGACTGGACGGCGGCGGTGGCCTCCCCTTTCCTGGTGTGACTGGAACGCTCTGTGTCGTGAGGTGTCACCGCCCTAGGGAGGACTGCTCCTGGCCAGGGGCTGTGTGCATGGTGGGGCTCCCCTCCTCAGCGTCCTGGGGTCCCGGCTGGCCTCTGGGGCGGGGTGCACAGGTTGTAGCTGTCAAACACGGCAGCAGCAGAGCCCTTTCTGAGACCCCCAGGGGCCAACCCAGTCCAGGCCCCTCAGCCCGAGACCCCTCAGTGTCCATGGGTGGGAGGGGGACCTCGAGTGAGTCCAGGGAGGGGGCTGCGGAGGGAGGAGAGGTGTTCTGCCCTTCCTCTGCCACCTGCCTGGGCCCCTCCTCGCCCCGCTGCCGCGTGGGTCTGGCAGAGCCAGGGCCCCAGCTCGGGCCAGGCAGGAAGGGCCAGCCAGAGCCCACTCCGAGTGACAGCTCGCAGCTGCCCAGAGGCCGCCCTGCCTCGGAGCCGGGCTGGAAGGCCTGTGACCTGGGCAGCTCCCTTGGGAGCAGGGGCTGCTCTGGGGCGTCCTCCGTGAGCTGCTTGGACAAACGTATCACAGACAGAGTGATCTCGATCAGGTTACCGGAGGCGGACAGCGTGCAGCCCCTTTGGGTCGAGGGGCGGGGCCAGCCGGTCAGTCGTGAGGATGGCAGCAGCACAGGGGTGTGGACCCAGCATCCTCGGACCAGCCCCAGGGGCCATGAGGGCTCCTGCAGGGTTCACGGCAGGCTCCGCCCGGAGGAGTCCTGGACCGTCCCAGCCAGCACACTCCTGAGGGCCGACCTCGAGATGCCCCTCAGGCCAGTGGTCTCCCCTGTCCCTCAGCCATCCTGGCCCTGGTGGCCCAGTGCTGCCTCGTCCTGCTGGGTGCTCTCCTGCCCTGGCTGGGCCACAGCCGCCCGCCAGCTCCGACCCCCGGGACGGGCTGGCCTCGCTGAAGCCCTCAGGTGGGCGGGCAGCCGGGAGGGCTGCATGGACCCGCTACAGCTCTCCATCCCACCCCCACCCCCGGCCGGGGACACTGGCCCTGGGATGCAGGGACAGACAGCGGTTCTAATGAAAAGGGAAGGCAGCTTTTTTCCTTCTTTTTTTAGGGCTTTGTGACTGTTTCTTTAAGCAGCAAATCAATCATGTTTCCATGTCAATTTGATCTCATGGTGCTCACGCCGTACTGGGTTTGTGACAGTCATTCTTCCCAGGGACTGGGCTGGTGGCCGCCCCCTGGCCCCTGGCAGCGTCTCTGTGCCCTGGTGACATCCAGCGCTGTACGCCTTCCCCGACGGCCACCCCCAGGTGGGCCGGGCCCAGCACTGCAGGAAGTGGGCGGGCTTCTTGGGGGCAGGCATTGAGGGGAGGGCCGCTCGCTGGGTGCCGGTGGGCAAAGCTCAGGGGAGGAGGGCGCCCGTGACAGCCTGGAGGGGGGGGAGGCGGGGGGGGGCGATCCTACCGACCACGGACCCTGGCATGGAGACACGGAGAGGTGACTTGCACCGTCGTTCTGCAAAAGTGAGATCTCGAGAGTGACGTGACAGTGAGGTTAGGGGATGCCCTCGGCTCCGGTCCCCCAGGCAGTCCACCCTCGTCCCACACCTCATCGGGAGGGGCCTGGCCTCCTGTCCAGGGACCCGGCCCCAGGTGGGGGTAGACATGAATGGTCATGGCCAGGCCCATGAATCGAGACCAGCCCCAGCATGCCCATACCCAGGACCAGCTCCCAGCATGCCATGCCACCCAGGACCAATCCCCAGGATGCCCCGCAACCCAGGACCAGCTCCCAGCATGCCCCACCACCCAAAGACCAGCCCCCAGCATGCCCCGCCACCCACCTTGCCAGTGTCGCCCGAACCAGCACCAGCTCCGCAGGGGGCTGTGGGCTCGGGGTCTGCCATTCAGGGCGGCGTGAGGCTGGACGGGGGCCTGGGCAGGCGGGGGCTGGTGCCGTGCCGCAGGTGATGGTGGGCTCTTGGCCCAGGATGCTCAGCTCTGCACGCCTCCGGCCCCGAGTCCCTGTGCCCGCCGGGCCCTGCTGTGTCCGCTCTGTCACACGGCAGTGAGGAGCCCTCTCTCACGGGCTGCTGGGGTCGAGGGAGCACACACACGTGGAGGGAGCACACACACGTGGAGGGAGCCCTCGCTGTGACCTGCAAGTCACTGCAGCGTCCCCATCACACAAACGGGGACTCCGAGGGCTGGGGCAGTCACAGAGGGGTCCCGGCCCCCATCTGGTGGGTTTAAGGTCCCGAAGCCCTGGTTGCTTGGGGTCCTGCCGGAGGCGGCGTAGGACCCCACGCCAGGAGCCCGGTGGGTACCGTCCCTTTTCTGCACGTTTTTTTTCCTGGAATAAAAAATAGCCCTTGTTGGTAGTAGAAAGCAGTAAAGCAAAGCAGAGGAGACAGAAGTCTCCGGCACCCTCACCACCTGGCCTCCGCCTGGGTGGCCGGCTGGGCACTCGCCGGCATCCGCTCTGCTTTCCTGGCCTCGGGCCACGCGGGAGCTCTGCCCACTCCTTCCTGCATCCTCGGGGCTCCTGCCCGCCCCCTTCATGCCTGGGGTGCGTCCATGGGCATCTCGACCTCCCGGATGCCGGCCTGGGGCCAGGGCTGGGCTGGACACAGCCTCCCAAGGCCCTGTCCCTCAGGCCCCCAAGCCCCCACGGCCCCCAGGGAAGGGAGCCGGCTTCTGCCCCAGCGCCCCCCCCCAGGCCGAGATCTGGGTGCACGTGGCCGACCTGCTGGTGGGTGGGGCCCCCCTGGCCTAAGAGCAACCCCCCTCTGCTGGGAAGGTTGAGCAGTTCCTGCCCCTCCAGCACCCTCAGAAACCCGAGAAGCTTCTGGAGCCTGAAGGTCGGGCCCGGCACGAGGTGGCTGCCCCGTGCTCTGAGCAGACCGACTTCCTTTTCCCCTCTCCGGCCCCTCGCTGTGCTTCACGGTCCCTCCCTGCGGTCCCCAGCCCCTCCTGCAGCCCTGCTGGGCCCTTCATCTAGTCAGTGACCTGTCACCAGGGCAGCCCCCCCGCCCCCTGCCCCCGCCCCCAGCAGGCAGCGCTGGGCCCTTCTCTCCTCGAGGTCTGGGATAGACCAGGGGTGAGGCCCTCAGGCCTCTGGCGGGGGCCAGTGCCCTTGACTCCATGCTTTCATGGGCTGATTGCTATGCTGACCGCAGAGGGCAGAAAGGCAGTGGGACTCCTCTCCTGCCCAAGTGTGGCCGAGGGCCCAGGGGCCACACGGTGGGCGTCAGCACCCTCATTTTGCAGGCGGGGACACTAAGGACACTGAGGCTGAAGCTAGAGCAAGAATGGCCCCTCCTGGGGGGCGGGGGGAGGACGGGCTGAGGGCGGGGTGTCTCAGCTCCAGGCGCCATGACGAAGGGCCACAGACACGCATCTTTCACAATCCAGAAGCTGATCCGGTGTTTGGCGAAAGCCCCTTCCTGGTCCACAGCCGGCCACCTTGTACCCAGCAGAGACAGGGCGGGAGCGAGGGCGGCACAGCCCAGTCTCTCTTTGTAAGATCACTGACCGTCCTGGGGTCCCGTGCCCACGGACCCCCCCATAGCCCACCTCCAGACACCACTTCGCTGGGGGTTGAGCTGCAGCGCCTGGATTTGGGGGTACACACATCCTGGGTGTCCTGGGTGGGTGAGTGCACACTGGGCCTTAGGGAATGGCTGGAAGGCAGACAGAGGAAGGGCACAGAGGGGGGACGCACCATGGGGGCTGCAGGGACCGGGAGCAGAGCTGGACCCAACCCGCCAGGCCCTGGGGAGGGGTCGGGGGGCAGGATGAGGGCCTGGCAGTCTGGGATGAGGGCGGGGGTCATGGTGCCTGTGGGCTGCCTGCGGCTGCCTGCCTCCCACACCGGGCCCTGTGCAGCCGGCAGGAGGGGACCATCCCCCACAAGGACAGCTGGGGGCTGCTGGGTGCAGACACAGCTGGGCCAGCTTTGGGAAGAAAGCCACGTGAGCCACCAAGGCCCTGCCCGAGCTCTTGGCTCCTTCTCCTCTGTCCTCCCGCTATCCTGTAGGGTTGGGGCAGGTGGGACCGGGGATGGTGCCCAGCACAGGCCTCCAAGGGCAAATGCAGACTCCCCACGGCATGAAGAAGGGGTGTTTTAGGGCCACCTGCTATGGCGGCCACCAGCCCCCAGGTGGCCGATCAGGCACAGTTCCAGGCATGGAGCACCTGATGGCCACTTGTCACAGAGCGGCCCTAATGACTGGGGCCGTGTGCTTTTCAGTAAAGATTCGTGACAGGGCTGAGCACAGGTGTGTGGAGCTGAGCACAGATGTGTGGAGCCCTCACAGGTGTGCGGAGCCGAGGACAGGTGTGTGGAGCCGAGCACGGGTGTGTGGAGCCCTGCACAGGAATATGGAGCCGAGCACAGGTGTGCGGGGCCCTGCATGCCACCTCGTCTCCCCACAGGGCCCCAGGAATCAGGCTGTTTTAAGTTATCGAGGTGTTGGCTCCTGTCCCACCCACCCACTGTTTGCGGGGTACAGTTCAGAGCTGTGCGGCCGCCCCACATCACTTCTGGGACACCACTCTCACCGGCCCTCAGCCGGCCCCCGGCCCCGGGGTCACACGGTGTGTGGCCTCCCCGCCTGGGTCTCTCACCTGGCCTCACTTTTTCTTCGTCCATCCACATTGCAGCGCGTGTCACACCCCATTGCACGGGCAGGCTGCCTCGGCGGACACAGGGCCGTGTGGGTGCCTGTGTTCATTTCTCTTCGGTTTAGGTCATAGTAGCTCGTAGCCTCTTCCTGAAGGTGTCACGAGTGAGATTTGCAACCTTAGGTGATGATGTGACCCTAGCTCCCAGCTATAGTTTGAAGAGAGGGTGTTGAGATGCTGGCTTCTGGCCTGTGACCTTGTTGCCTCGCCTGACACCCCGCCTGGAAGACTCCGGCTTCCCCATAGCCCCACCCCCCGGGGCAGCTGCGCGGAGGGCAGTAGGTAGGGGTGAGACGCCAGGGCACGGGCCCAGCCCAGCGGCCTCAGGAGTCCTGCTGCTGGCACGCTGTCCAGAGCCACCTTCCTGGTCATCTTTCTCACTGCGGCCACTCTGGCCCTTTGGGACAGTCCCTAACCAGTGGCTGCCCGTGTGATGGGTATAGGGCCTGCCGGCCCGTTGCAGCTCGTCCCACCAAGGCTGGGGAGGAGAAGGACAAGACATTGAGGTCCCCTTCTGAAGCCTGTCCCCAGACCCCTGGCCTGACCTCCACCGACGGGCCCCCCCGCCCCCCCGCAGGCATCACCTGCACCTCCACGGCTGAGCCCTCTGCGTTTGAGATGCACGTCCCCACAGGCATCGCTGAGTGGGCATGACACACTTGGGGACCTGCACGTGGCATTTGCTGAGACATGGGTGCGCGTCCTCGCCGGCAGGTGGCTCGGTTCCTGCAGAAAGGGCAGTGCAGTACGTGTTCTCGTGGTGGCAAAGTGGACTGAAGTGTCCTGTCCTTTCACACAGCAAGGCGCCCGCTGACGGCAACGTTGGCTCCAGCAGCCAGCACCACTGGCAGGGTCTGGGGTGGCCGTTCCTTCCGGCTCACGCCTCGTACGTTTTCCCCAGGAATATTTAACGTGTTAAGTCCTAACTTCAAGCAGTAGCTCCCAAGCAGGCTAACCATTTAGCTGGATTGGTAAACTGCCTTTGGCTCTGAAATTTTAAAATGGAAAAAAAAATTCCTACTGGAACGTGTCTAAGCAGACGGTTGGCTACTCTGTCACAGGGAACCGTCTGCCCTTCCAGGATCTCTGGTTGGGTCGTCACGAAAGGGAACGGAGGTCATTTCACCTGCCGGTACGGGAGCCTTTACGTGGAGGCTCTGATCCACTCCTCAGGAACGGCCTGCGGGTTTCACTCCCAGGGTCATGCTGAGTGTCCAGGCTGAGATGACACCATGTGCCACTTCAGGATGGAAAACCCTCAGGGAGAGCTCTGGTCTGCCACGTGGGCGTGCCCTGGAATGAGCCGCTGGCCAGCGCTGGGCACGCGTGTGAGTGGTGTCAGCACGAGCTTGCGCTTTCAACGTGATGGCTGCTTCCTTGCAAAGCAGCCCTGCCCTGAGGTGTTCTCTGCCCTGTGCTTGTCACTGGCCAGGGAGCCCAGGTCTGCGGTGGCTCCTGCCTTAGTCACCTTGGCAGAGCCTGAGCCAGGGCTGCTGTCCCCACGTCCCACAGCACTCTGAGGGGCCCCTTTGGCAGTCTGGGGACCTTTTTCATAATTAATAAACTTTTAAAAAGTTAATCGACTCTCCATCTTCGAGCGGTTTGGGCTCGTGGCCCGCTTCCCACCCGCTGGCGGTCCCCCCGGCTCACATCGCCACCGTGAGCCGACACCAACACACGTGACTAAGTAGCAGTCACAGCTGGCGTTAGGGTCCCTCTCTGGCGCCTCCGTGGTTTTGACAAACGCATGACGACGCGTCTCTGCTGTGACAGCGTCACAAGGAGTTTCGCTGCCTCCCACACCCCTGTGTGCTAGACCCGCAGACATGTGGGCTCACAAAGGGAGCCAGTTATTTTGAAACGGTGACCAAAATGTCACAAGCAGACGTGCGACGGTGACGCGGTGCCCTCCTCGCCCTGGGGAGCCGTGGTTTGAGGCGGGCGGGTGTGGGCCACAGAGATGTCTGCAGCGGGCACACGGGAGTCGGGCTCGCCCGCGCTTCCTGCTGGTGACGGAGGCCCGGGGACCGCTCGAGGGGGAAAATGCCACATTCCACTCCGGCCAGCGAGACCGAGGTGTCATCGTCCCCTGCCCAGGCTCACGGCCCCCCGCGCTGCTGGGAGTTGTTGAATCAGAACACAGGCCAGTGGGGACAGAGGGTGATGTTTGCGCAGTCTCCACCGCCACGGGGAGCCCAGCGGGTTTCAGACTGCTCGGCGGCTCAGCGTGGGCGCAGTGACCTCCCGCGCACAGAGAACGGGGACGAGGAGTGGACGAGGCAGGAGGGAGCGCGGTTAACGCCCCTCTTCCCACCAGCTGGACGGTGGCAGCTGGGCGTCCCCAGTGGCTGGGGCGCTGCTGCCTGAGGGCAGACAGAGGCCACAGAGCGGGTCCCCGGTGTCCGGCCAGGACAGTGTCATCCGCCTCCATCACCGCCGTCACCGCCAGCTCAGCGCAACTGCTCATGTGCCCCTCGCGTGGGGTGGACAGTGCTGCAAACTGCCGTGCTGAGGACAGGGCAGGCGTCTCCGTCCCGCTCCCGCCCGCCCCCCGTCCCACGCCCCGCCCCGTCCCACGCCCAGCGCCATTCCACGCCCGCCTGCCCCGTCCCACGCCCTACCGCCGCCAGCCTCAGCCCTGTGCACTCGCCCATTTCGCTCCCACCCTTGTTCCCAACCTCCTCCTCGAGGCCACAGATGCCCTCCTCCTTGGGCCTCCTCTGGAGGCTGAGGTCTCACTGGGGTCCCCTCTCGGTGGAAACACAGCGGGAGGCCCAGGCCAGTCAGGCTGGGGCTGCAAGTCAACCTGTGCCTGAGGGCTCAGCCACCTGAGTGTCCTCCCTGCTTGTGGTGGCCGTCAACCCCTCCCCATGGGGCCTTGCTCTTCCCAGAGTGGCCAGGGGGCCAGTGGGCAGGGGTCTGCTGAGGGCTCTGCAGTGGGAGGCCAGGGTCTCCTGCTGCCACCCCACCCTGCACTGTCCGCCATTCTGGAGCACCGGTGCTCCTCCCTGATGTCACGCCACTCCCCATGTCCTAAAGTGAATGTCCCAGCGGTCTAAAGCCAGACCAGACCAGGAACCTTCAGAGGGCCACAGAGGGGCAGGCTGGAGGGGGGGGCCGGAGGCAGGGAGGAAAGAATCTTAACGTGGAGCCCAGGCTGAGGTCTAGGTGAGATGGCTGCAGCAACAGTGGCACCAGTGGGCACCTGCTGTATGCACCGTGCCTGCTCTATGCACCGTGCCTGCTGTGTGCACTCTGCCTGCTGTGTACGCTGTGCCTGCTGTGTACGCCGTGCCTGCTGTGTACACTGTGCCTGCTGTATGCACCGTGCACACTGTGCCTACTGTGTGCCCTGTGCCTGCTGTGTGCGCCATGCCAGCTGTGCGCACTGAGCTACGATGCAGACGTGAAGAAAGCAGACCCACGCTCTGCTCTCAAGCAGTGGCTCTCTGGGGAATAAAAGCCTTGGGTCCGTGGCCCGCCCCCAGCTGCCCGGTGCCCTCTGCTTGGGGTTGGACAGACACGCCCTCAGTCCTCTGAGCAGCGTGAGGCCTCCAGCACCCCACTGTGTGACCTCATGCAGTGACACACGGTCCCCAGGGCCCACACTGGCCCATTTCGCAGAGTGCGGGGAGGGGGTCAGAGGGCCGCCCAGCTCGCCAGGTGCAGCCCCGGGCTCTGCGCCCGGTGTCCCGGCCCCGCAGCCTGGACAGCAGCTCCACGGCGGGACTTGCCGCAGACAGACCGTTCTGTGCTGGTCTCTGGCATTTCCAAACGGGGGTGATTCAGGCCGCCCGAGAGTCCAGGTAGACCCCCAGGCCTCGGGCAGCAGCACGGCCCTCTGGGCCCTCAGCCCCCGCCTGGGTGCCAGGAGGCGGAGCGGACCCAGGGCTGGCTGCCTCCGGGCCGGCCTCCCTGCATGACAGCTCAGATGCTCCCCTCTGCACCCCCGGGCCCTGCCTGGCCCCATGAGCATGTGGACACCTGGATCCGCACCCCAGGTGCTTGGGCCCGGAGCGGGGGCTGCCAATGCAGGGTCTTGGAGGTGGTCCCACCTCTGGCCCAAGCGGCGGCCCAGGGCCGAGCCTTCCCGGAAACGAGAGTCCGTCTCGACCCCGCAGCCACCGGAGGTCAGCCGTCCGAGCCAGGACACCGGCTGGCAGTCCCTGTCCCGCCCCGTCTCCCGGGCGGGCTCCAGCTCCGCTTCCTCCTCACCCCACCCTCTTCTCAGCTGTTGTCGCCCAGACAGCAGGAACCCCACGAAGGGTGCCACCCATGGGTGCTGCTGTCCCGGCTGCCGGCCGGCGTGGCTGGAGAGGGGCAGGATGGCAGGAGGTCCTCTTCCTCTCATTTCAGGATCTGGGGCGGCAGAGCCTTGAGCTCACGGGGACTCTTGTGGGGGTGGACTGTGCCCGCACCTGCCGTGTCTCTCAGGGCCTGTCCCCAGCCCCCCGCAGCCCCCGCAGCCCACCAGCCATCTCTTCTGCATCTGGCCGGTGCCCACCGGCAGCCTGAGTTCCAGGTGGGCTCTGGGGCTCGTCCAGCACATGCCGAAGGCCCCTGAAACTCTGCAACCCATGATGGTGACAGTGTTTCCTAGGAAACCACAGCCAGCTGCCAGCAGCCTGCCTGTGTGGGGGGTGGGGTGGGGCTGTGGCTGGCGCAGGCAGGGGACACCCAGGCGGGAGTGCGTGTGTCTCCGCCCGTGCGAGAGCGGGGGGCGTGCGCATCCTGTAGGTCCGTGAGGAGGCCCGTGTATGAGCGTGTGCCGTGTATGTGCGTGTGCCGTGTATGAGCGTGTGCCGTGTATGTGTGTGTGCCGTGCCTGTGCTTCTCTCTGCCTGGGGGTTCAGGACGGGCAGCCTCGCCTCCCAGCACCAGCCATGCAGTGTCCATGGGCAAAGCTGGCCCACCACTCCCAGCCCACCCGGCAGGGGCCCTGAGCCTTCTGGCAAACTCCCGATGGCTAACAACAGTGGGCCAGCCCGCGGCGGTCACTGGGGCTGGCTGCTGGGTGAGGCCGCGGCCGGCTCTTGGCAGGAAGTGGACAGTGTCTCCAGGTCCCAGGGTGGTCCTTGAAGCCCACTGCCCCTGGGCTCCCTGTCAGCCCGCCCCCACTGTGAGGACGGACTGAGCAGACAGCCCGACCCCCAGGCTCAGGGAGGACCTCCCCCTGTCCAAACATACCCTGGGCTCCTGTCCTGCAGACCCGAGAGACAGGAAGTGCTCTGGGTTCCCATGGCGTCACCGGCTAAGCCATGGAACAGGTGGGGGTACAGGCCACAGGTCCCCCTCAGAACACGCTGCAGACCCCGTCAGTCCCACTGCTGCCCCCACTCAAACCTGCTAATAAATAACTGGACATACAATGTCACCCCTCCCTGTGCCAGGAAGCCCGGGACCCAGCGAGCAGCGAAGACAGAGTGATGTCCCCTGGCAGAGCTACCTCTCTGTAGCCTGTGGCTGTGCGGGGCTTAGTTGGGCGGCCCAGGAGCTTTAGGGGCCTCTTGCCTGACCCCTGTTCCTGGTGAGGCCACAGGCTCAGGCAGGGTCTGGACCCAGCGGGGGCAGGGCCATCGTCAGTGCATGCCAGTGGGACTCAGCTGGCCCCCGTGTCCCTTTCAGCCCCCAGACTGCACAGTCCTCCACGACCGCCAGCCAACCTGCCTACTTCTGAGTGCCCCTGGGGCCATGCGGCCCAAGGCAGAGACAGTCCCATCATTGTCTGGGAACCTGGGGGGCTCTGAGCCACCTCCAAACCTATGGCTCCTCCCTCCTCCCTCCCTCCCTTCCTCCCCCTCTTCTCTCCCTCTCCCCTCCCTCCATTCTTCTCCTCCTCCTCCTCCCTCCTCCCTCCTCTTTCTTCCTTCTTCCTTCCTCCTCCCTTCCTCCTCCCTCCCTCCTCCTCCTCCTTCGTTCCTTCCTTCCGTCAGCCTGGTGGACCTCTGGCCCCAGGGGACGAACGTGCGCCCAGAGCAGTTGCCGTCTCCCTTGCTCTTGGTCTCCGTCTTGACGCCTTTCTCTGTGGGAGGGACATTGAGGGCAAGTGCGGCATGAAGGAGGAGCCACCGCTCTGGGGAGCCAGGACAGCTTCCTGGAGGAGGCTGCCTCCGGGCTGACACTGGAGCAAGAGGGTGCGTCAGCTCAGTGAGGTTGGCACTGGAGGTGGGAGGAAGCGTGGGGACAGAGGCCCCACCAGCGGGTGCAGGGGGTGGGGGCTCTTCTTGGCCCTGCCCGGACGTGGAGTCCCATACCAGGAAGTTAGGGTGTCAGCCGATGGAGGGCTCAGCAGGGCCATGGAGGTGAACCAGGGCTGGGCAGCGGAAACCAAGGGGCTTGGTACAGGGCCTGGGGAGTGCAGTGACTACAGTGGGAAACCTGGGGGAGCCCTGAAGGGGAGGGGAGTGAGGCTAGGGGATCTGGGACCCTGGGAGCCTGGGGATGGGGGGCTGTCCCAGGCAGTTCTGCAGTGTGGACTGTGGAAGAAGCTTGGGGGGCTCCTTGTGGAAAACAACATGGGGACAGGCTGGAAAGCCACTGCTGGGCGGGTCAGGGCTGAATGGGGCAGGTGCAGGAGGCCCGCCCCCAGCCCAGCAGCCGAGCCGTCCAGAAAGCAGGGGCCCAGATGGCCCATCCTGGGGTGGGCCTGGGTGTACAGGGTATTGAGAAGTGGCCGAGCGGACTCTCTGGCGGCCCCATAAAGCACATCTAGCACACAGGGACTGCAGGTCACTCTGTGACCGGGGCCTTGCTCCCCCGGCACACCCAGGCCCCAGACGCAGCAGGCCGGCCAGAGTCCTCCTCTAGGCACAGGGCACAGGGCAGCGAGGCCAGGCTTGGGGCGGGGGCTCGGCCTCGCCAGGGCCAGCCCCAGCCAGTGGAGGCCCCCAAGCGGTGGGGTCAGCCACCCTAGGCCAGGTCCACGGTGCAGATGTGGCCATTGCCCTGTGCCCACCCCCCAGGAAGGGCTGGCGATCAGAGAGGGACAAGGAGAGGTGTCCAGTGAGGGGTCCATCAGGCGACCCCTTGCCCCACCGGCCCGCCCTGCCCTGTGGGGTGGGCTTCCTCCATGCCTGCCCCTCCCCCAGCACTCAGCCCCTGTGACTCTGGAGCAGGCCCGAGCAGACCCCATCACGAGACATGCACAGAGCTCACGTGTGGACTTTCCTCTTTGCTGATCGGGATAGGTCTGCCCTAGGGGCGCATGAAAGGATGTGAAAGCATGCAGATTTTACAGTTCACATTTTAAAGAAGCACGTGTCCCCTTTAAGCTAACATTGGATAGAGACCAACACGACAGGACCGGAAGGTGACAGGAATGAATCATGGCTGCGGCTGACTGCATGGAGCGGAGCCTCCGCCCCCGGCAGCAGAGCGGGTGGTGGCTGGGCCTGGCTGCCTGCAGTGGAGGGCAGGAGGGGTATCTTCGGCCTGCAGGCCTGGGGCAGAGACTGAGCCTGTGGTGGGGGCTGGGCCCTTCGACTTGCAGAAGGGAGGGAGCGGCGTGGCTGGAGGTTCCAGCAGCTTCCTTGGGCGGCATGAGGTGGTGAGCTGCTGTGAATGGTCCTGCGCCAGGCCAGGGCCTTGAGGGGACACACAGCTGAGGAGCGGCTGCAGCAGGCCAGCCACGCTGCCCTCTGCCCACTGGCCGGGGCCTGGGACTCACACAGTGGAGACCACCGGCTCCAACGCCCAGCGACCCCACGCCCAGCGACCCCAGCCCCTCCTGTCCCTTTCCTGTCCCCAGCCCCCAGCTGCACAGGCTCACAGGGAGGGGACGCCGGGAAGGTGCTTTGAGGGAACAAGACCCAGGCAGCACAGAGAAGGTGGGCATGAGGGCAAAGTGGGCAGCAGGAAGGGGGACCCAGGGTCAGCTCGGGCTTCTCCGACCTGCCTCCTCCCCAGGTAGAGGCGCGGCTGGGGTGGGGGATGGGCTGGGCTCCACTCTTCGTCAAACGCTGAGGAAGCCTCAGGCGCAGAGGCTTCGGGATACGTTAGAGCAGGCGGACAGCGGATGGGGGCGGGGAAGACGGCCGCAGGGGCGCCGGCGGGGTGGCCTTGGGCCAACAGGCCCTCAGAGGGGCTCGAAACGCACAGCAGCCTGGCCCAGAGACACGGGTGCTCTGCCCCCCGGGGCCGCATGCGCAGCCCAAGCCCGTGCCTGCGCCCCGGCCGCGCCCTCACTGCCTGGCTGAGCAGTAGACCAGCACCGCGGTTAACCCGCAGCACCGTGCACCTGACACCATGACGGTTCCGTAAGGACCACAGACGGGGAGGAAAGGGGTGCCCCCCGAGTTCCAAGAAAAGCCACCTCCTTTCTCTGGAGAGAACACCCAGAAGCATAAGGTCAGCAGGTAAAGTCTGCACCCCACGAGAAATGGGGAGCAGCCCCTGCTCTCCCATCTCCGGACTGAGAGAGCACTTTCCCCTTCAATAAACTTCTGCTGCGGCTTCATCGCCTCCACTGACTGTGAATTCTTTCTTGTGACGTTGACAAGATCCTGGTTCTCTTCCGGTGACGGTGACGCAAGGCGGCCTGGGGAGGGCCCTAGCCTGGCTGACCTGCCCGAGATGGCTTCTCAGCCCCCTGCTGACTCACAGGGAAGAGCCACAGGAAGCACAGCGGGAGGGGAGGAGGGGGAGAGGTGGGGGACAGGGGAGGAGGTGAGAGGAGGGGACAGGAGGTGCCTCTGGCCTTGGGGAAGGCCAGGGCTGGGCCCCTAGGGCCTCCTTGAGCCAGGCGCTCCTTGGCAGCTCCAGGTCAGCAGGCAGGGGTGCCCCTGTGTGAGGGACGGCTGGGGAGGGCTCAAATAGATAGGTGGGGACAGTCCTTGGGGACAGTCACACATGACCCTGCACTGCCCAGCCCCTGCCTAAAGGAGAGCTGCGGGTCACCGGGGCACCTGTCCTCAGGGGTTGCCAGCAGGGCCTCCGGCCTGGAGCCGCCCCTCAGCAGCCCCCGGGGTGCTGTCCTGAGCAGTACTGGGGGCGAGGGGCCCTCAGAACGACCCCGTGGCCTCTGATAGCGGATGGGGGCACCGCAGGCCCTCCCAGTCCCTGGGGGGTCACAGGAAGCTGGCAGGGCCTGCTGGGGGAGGGCACGAGGGGCCTGTGTGAGCACCCTGGCATGAGCACAGGGCCACACTGAGCCCAGGGTCTCATGTCCCTCCCTCCTCCCCACTCCCCCCAATCCACCCTATCAAGTCCTGCGCCCCTCCCACCTCCCCAGGCCACACTGGGCCCCAGGGCGCCAGGGTGACTGGCCCAGACCAGAACCAACTTCTCTCCTGCTTGGAGGCCCCGCCCCCTTCCCGCAGCCCTGGGCAAGGCCCTGACGTGGGGTGGCTGGAAAAGCCGGTTCTGTGGGGGCCCTGCCCCTGGCTGGCCTATGCTAACAGGCAGGTCCTAGGGGTTAGGAATGCGAGTTGAGAGGCTGCCTCTTGGGAAGGGCCCGGCTGCTTGGGGCCCAGCGAGGGGGCAGCTGGGGGCCGGGGGAGGCTGGGTGCCCTCCCCACCCTGGACTCTCCTCAGCAGCAACCAGGGGACCGCAGGGCCCTCACGTGTGCTGGGCCCACGGGCCTCCAGGCAAGACTGGAGCCAGGAGAAGCCGAGCCCGTGGGGGAGGGCAGGGCGGAGGCCAGGAGCCAAGGATCTGTCCCCAGTCCCCGAGAGAGGCTAGCGGCCCACCCCCAGCAGTCGGGGAACAACTGCCTGTCAGATTCCTTATTTAGAATGGAACGTAAGTGAGGGGCCCTGAGCGACCCGGAGAACCCCAACGGCAGCCCCATGGCAAGGTAACTGGGCCCTGCCTGGGGCACAGGGACGTCTGCAGGGCCAAGTTCGACCTGCTGGGAAGTCGGCACTGTTTGACCACAAGCAAGGAAGGAGGGATCCCTGAGAAGCAGAACTAGACTCCATCTTCCAGGTTCACTCCACCAGGAGCGCCCCCTGCCTCCAGAGACTCGGGGCCGCGGCTTGGCCCCGCCCCCGCCCCGCCCAGAACCCGCTCTGCCCCGCCCACGGCCCCGCCCAGACCCCGCCGGCTGCAGAGTGGCTGCAGAGTGGCTGCAGAGTGGCCACCGTGCTGCCCCTAGGACCCGAAGCTCTCCTGGGAATTTATGGCTCAGTCTTGGCTTTCCGTTATTTAAATCTATTATAAACTTTAATGAAATGAAGTATAAAAGCTGCTCATTTGGGGACAGGGCGGAGGGAAGGGGTGCGCGCGAGGCCACGCTTCCACAGAGCGTGGGGGAGGCCCGGGGTCGGCAGGTGCGGGGCGTCCTGGGGTTCCCACACCAGGCGGGTCAGCTGCGGAAAAGCCCCAAATCCCGTGAAGACCCGGACGCGGGGCTGAATGGGCCACAGTGAGGACAGGCGGAGGGGGAGGGCACAGCCTGCGCTGTGCGACAGGTGGACCAGGAGGACCGTTCCCCCCATAACGTGTGCCCCTCTAAACTGAGCCCCTCTAAACTGAGTCTATGAAATATTCAGTCTTTCTAAATTAGTGTGTTATTTCTGGTGCCGCCCATGAAACGTTCATGTCTAAATTGGGCTGATCCAGCCAGCACACCTGATACAGGTGAGTGGGCTGCGGGCTGGCCTTTCCCAGGTGCCAGGAGGATGCTGGGGCTGGGACAGGTGTGCTCAGGGGGCCAGGAAGAAGGTCCCAGCTAGAGCTACAACCTTCCCCACAGGCTGCCCCTCCGCTGGGGACATCCAGAGTGGGTGGGCCAGGCCACAGCTCCTGGCTGTACCTTCCCACATCCGCCTGGGTACCTGGCTGTTTGTGACAGTGGGTAGGAGAGGCCTAGCCCCTCTTCATGACCTGGCTGGGGTCTGCAGGGAGGGACATGGCCTGTACCCTCCACGGGCTCCTGCTTGCACCCAGAGGCACTCCACTACCACGCAGGGGTTCTGGCCAGTCCAGCCTGCACCCGGAAGGCCCTGGGCAGAGGGAAGGCCCCGGGTGCCCAGAGGCTGTGTTGGGGGGCCCCAGTCTCCTCTGGGTGGGGAGGGCCCTTCCTGTGGATTCCCAGGCGAGGTCTTTGCTAAAGGGAGCATGGGGGCCAGGGCAGGTCACCTGGACCTGGAATCTAGACCCGCTCCCTTCCCCTCCCCCAGGCCCTCCCCTCTGCCTCCACGGCCCCCTCCGCAGACGGAGCTGCTAGCACAAGCAGAGCCGGGGTGGCAGGAGCATGTCCGGCTGAGACCCCTGTCTTGGAGCCTGTTGGCCACTGTACCTGGGTCTACCCCAGGGGGAGGGCTGACTTCTGGGGCTCCTTCGTTTCCTGTGCCCACCTCTACTTCTGAGCCCCCTCACCTGCCTGCGGGCCCCTACAGGGCTGGGGGAGAGGGGTTTGCAGTGCCTTTTGAGGGAGCAGTCTCCCGGACACTGTCAGGAGGGGATACCGGTGCCCAGCGGGGGGTTGGACATGTCCCAGGGAATGGGGAGGGAGGAGGGGGCACCTGGCTTCGTGTTTTCAGAGAGGGAGGAATGGGGTGCTGAGCTGGCTGGGGGTGGGGAAAGAAGGTGGGAGGCCTGGGAAGAATAGGGCACCAGTCTCTCCCTGGCGTGTGCTGGGGTGCTGGGACCCCACGGAGCTGGGGGCATGCAGAGCTGCAGCCACTGGCTGAAAACCATGAGCTGAGCGTGTCGGCATCGGGGAGGATGGCCTGCGAGCTCCCAGCCCTGTAGACAGCCAGATGTTGCACCCGGGGGAGCCTGGTGCCTGGAGGCTCATGAACCTCCATCAGTGCGGTTGAAGGGCCGGCAGGGCTGCAGCCCAGAGGGAAGGGTACAGCACCCAGCTCCTGGTCCCGCACTCTAGGTGGTCCGCACAGCCAGGGAGGGGTGTGGGCGCCCTCTGCTGGTTGTGATGCAGAGCACGGATCGCACCAAGCTTGCAGCACCCCCCACAGGAGCCGGACGGCCCCCAGGGCACCCACACTGCCCCCAGGCCCGTGCCGCACCCAGGCACCCACAGTCCCCAGACACCCAGACACCTCGGCATCCCTGTCGTTCCCAGGCCCACGCCCCCCACACTGCCCCTGAAGGCATTGTATGAGCTCCCTGGCCCCCAGCGCCTAGAGCTGCCCCCCCAATCCTTGGGATTTAGCTCAGGGCTTGTCAGGGCCTCTGTACCAGGACCTGGGGGCTGGGCCTTGCCCAAGAGCCTTGGCGTTTCCAGAACCCCCAGGACTGGGCCCCCAAGGCACAGTTGCCCAGAGCTCAAGTGCCACCTGTGTGTTGGTCCACCTGGGTCTCGGGAGCCAGAGGATTAACGACCGCGTTGTGCCTCAGTTTCCCCTCCTGAACCCGAGGCTCCTCTCTCCCCCTACTGGACTGTGTAGAAGAGCCCAGGTGTGTGGAGCCCTGGAAAGCCACAGGGAGCCTGCCCTTCCACTGTGCCCCTTTGGGGACAATTAAGGGACCAGGCCGCAAGCCCCACACAGGGACTTCCGGGGCAGGCCTCTGGCTGTGGGGATGGGCAGAGCGGTAGGTACTCCTCACCCTACTCCCCCAGGTTCGCCGTGGGAGGGCCGCCATGGTGCATTGGTGCCACCTGCTGGCGTTCCTCGGCATCGCGCCCGTGTGAGGGGGGGAGGGGTCTGGGGGCGGGGCCACGGCCCAGGCAGGGCTCACGCAGCAGGTCGCAAGGTTCAGAGACGCAGATACGGTTCCTTTTTCCCAAAGTAAGGGCTTAGGAAGCCCACTTGCATTCACCCACCTGCGCAACGTCTGCTGAACCAAGGCCAGGGAGACGCGCGTGGCAGGCTGACCTCTGGGGGCTGCAAGGGATAGGGCTGGTCTCTGGGTCTGAGCAACCAGAGTTGCATGGAGGCCCTCCAGGAGGGGACGGCCTGGCAGGGACCAGGGTGGGCCTCTTGGGACGAGTGCAGGACACTCCACACTGGGGCCGCAGCAGGGATGGGGGCCTGGGGCGGGAGGCGGGAGGCGGGCGGCCGAGTCCCTGTTGGTCTTAAAATCTCATCTTTCCATCGTTTGCACTGGTGACGTCTCCAGCCCCCCGCCCCTGGGCTGCGGTCCTGTGGCACCCTGACAATGGCCCCAGCTGGCCTCCAGGGCCCGGGAGGGGGACCTGGACCGGGGAAGTTCTGGTGCCTGCGCTGTGGACAGAGCATCGGGACGACTGGGGCTCCAGGGCTTGGGGGGGAAGCAGTCAGGGTCTGCCGAGACCCAGGTTTGGCCGAAGGCGGGCCTTTCCCTGGAGGAGGTGGCAGGGTCTGGACCCCTCTGATGGGGGGGCGAGATTCAGAGACGCCCAGGGCACCAGCCAGCCGCGGGCGTCTCACCGCTAGGATTCCAGTCTCTTTGGAGGTCCCTGTCACCAACGGCTGGGCCATGTGGTAGGCCCAGGTGAGCGGGTGGTGAGGGCAGCCAGGTGCCCAGGGTCTCAGCCGATGAGGTGGGGGCCCAGTTCTCTCCAGCCGCTGGCCAGGCTGCACCCCAGAGAGTCTGGGGCTGGTCTTTAGAACTCAGGGAGGGTCCGGGGCGGGGCACGCCTGCCTGCAGGCCCTGGCCACTCCTTCCCTGACACAGCTCGCCCCTCGTAGATGTCCCCGGCTCAGCCTGAGGGCTGCCCTGCCCACTGAAAGGGCAGCCTCGCATGAGGCCCAGTGCTATGGACGGGCTCATTGCCAGCTTTCATGGGAGTCCCAGGGGCAGGGCCCCAAGACCCCAGATTGTGGCTCACCCAGGCGGCTGCCTGGGCCTCGGGCCACCACAAGGCCGGGCACGGATTGAGTCATCAGTCACCCCTGCTTCCAGACGGGGCGGGCCCTGTGCTGCCTGAGCAGCAACTGGCAGGTCTGGAAGATGGGGAGCCCCTCCAGGACATCCCGAGGCTCACAGCCTGACTCCCCTTCACACGGGGCTGTCCTGTGCAGCCCAGGGCTGGGAAGGGACTAGGGAGGGTGGGAAGGGCTGAGATGCAGTGAGGACCATGTTGTGTCCTCAGCACCTGGGTCCCCAGAGGAGAGCAAGGTGCAGCTGTGCTGTCCCTGAGAGGTGACAACTCGTTTCCATAGCAACCGTGATGCTCTCAGGGCGATGGCAGTGGTGATGGTCCAAGAGCTGGAGGCCACTCACGGGCATGCCCTATGAAGACACGAGTCTGTGCTGAGGAAGCTGCCCAGGGCCCAGAACCTTCCAGCCTCTCCATGCCCGACTCCTGGGGGCCTCCTGACCTGCTTCCTTGGGGGTAGGAGGTGGCAGGCCCTGCCCCAGCCCCCCGCCTTCCGAGGGTGTCCCCAGTGCTCAGGGCCCGCCCCTGTTCGCCGAGGCCCGGCGGGCTGGCCCGGCCTCTCCTACCCCATCAGAGGTGCCGGCGGTCCGGCCCCTCGCCGTGTGCTGGCCTCAGTGCAGGCGGCCACAAGGAAGGGCAAGGGGGCCCCTCCCTGGAACAGAAGGGGAAACCGGCAGCGCAGCTGCTCCAAGGTGACACCTGAGTCCTTGCCAGTCTCCCTTTGGGATGCGCTTCGTTGTCGCAGTCTGAGCCACCCCACCCCAGTGTGCGCTGCACCCTGGACAGTCTCCCCAAAGCCAGAAGTGGGGTGTCCAGGGAGCTGGTGGCCGGGAGGGGGGCCACCCCCTGGCCCGCCAAGGGTCCCCTTGGCTGACTTTCTGTCCATGTCCTCAGAAAGCGCTCTTGCCAGCCGGCCGGCAGAGTGGGCACGTGGACGGGGCATGGCGGTGGGGCCTGTGTTTACAGGTGACGGGCAGGCCACCTGCACCAGCCCGAGAAGCTCCCGCGGGCACTGTCCTCCTCCCTCCACCGGGCAGGGAGCCCAGGAGCCAAGGCGGCCTCTGGTGTCCAGTAGGAAACGCCCACGGGCCGGAGGCAGGCATTTCAGACCCTGGACCGGGGCCTGGTGAGCCCACGACAGGGGTCCCACCGGGGAGTTGCGCTCCAGCGTCAAGTGTGAACCAAACTGTGAGGCCTGCAGCTCCTCAGGCAGAGCCCACTGCAGCACCCGCCTCCACCAGCAGAGGGCGCCCTCCACACACAGCAGCCCGGCCGCTCCACCTTCCCGCACCGCCTGCGGGTGCTGCTGCAGACGGCTTGGAATTTTAAAGAAGAAAGCGAGTGTCCCACCCAGAGACGGCCTTGGGGGGACGTCCTCCCAGGCGTCAGCAGCAAGGGCGCTGTGTCTGCTTGTTTCCCTGCATTGCTCAAGTCCCTTGGCCTCACTGGGCCCAACACTGAGCACGCAGGCCACCGCCACACTGTCACTCTGTCCACGAGAAAGCTGCAGTGACATCTCAGCACGTGGCCCCGGCCAGGTGAGCGGCCCTCGTCACGTCATCTCCATCATCCTTGTCATCCCCGTCACCGTCATCGCCCCCCGTGTGGCGTCTGGGAGCTGAGCAGCCGCCTCTCTCAGCAACACGGGGCTCATCCTCCCTGACCGTGCGCAGCCGGCCTCTTGGCTCTGAACGCCGGGTGGTTTGCCCGCAGGGCAGCGGTGCAGGGGGCGCAGGGGTGTCAGGTGACCTGGTATCCTGCCCCCAGCAGGACTCCCCAGGTGGCCGTGACTGCAGACAGGCCAGCTCCTGTAAGGTGAGGCTGGCCACGTGGTCTCAGACCTCATGGGCTGACCGTCTGCTCTTGGGCAGGCCAGTGGGGTGGAGGCGCCGGGCAGGGGCTGTGCTGGCCACACCGTGCTGGGACTCTGCCCCGGTGGTCCCTGCATGCTGGAGCTGGGTTCCCCCACGGACTTACTGTCTAGATCTCAGGCTGACCACTGGTGTAGTGGCCACGGACGGGGCTCCAGGAAGGACGCGTATGAGTTTCCTGTGGCCGCTGTAACAAATGACCACAGCTTAGTGGCTTAAAAACAATTTATCCTCTCACAGTCCCGAGGGAGGAAGCCACATAGGGTTTCCCGGGGGAATCAGGGTGTGGGCGGGGCCGGTCCTCCTGGAGGCTCGGGGCTCATTCATCTCCTGGTGCCCGTGGCCCACGGCGCCTTCCTCGTCCAGCAGCAGGAGCCTCTCCCTGGCCCTGCCGGGTGGTCTCACTGCCCTATGAACTCTCCTGCCTCCCTCCTTCCCTGCAGGGATCCCCGCGGTGACGCTGGGCCCCCCGGGACAGTCTCCCCAGCAGCAACGGGCCAATTTTCAGCCTCGTCCCATCTGCAACCTGAATCTCCCTTTGCTGCGTATGGTGACACATGCACAGGTCCTAGGGTTTAGGACGTGGACATATTGAGGGCCTTACTTCCCTGCCGAGTGGGGTCCCCTGGCACACTCAGAAAGGCGCTCTGCCCGGCTCACCCAGTGCGTGCTAGGTGCTGGCCATGCTCAGGTCTTGTGCATGGAGCCGGGGCTCCGAGGGGTCCCTCTGCCTCCCACAGGCAGCACCCGGCCGTCAGCACATCCTGGGGCGAGGCTGGGCTGCAGGGGCACCAGGCGCTGGAAGCAGGGACTGGGGCCGGACCTGCTTGCGGGCGTGAAGAGCCTTCTCACGGGTTCCGTGACTGTGCAGCTGGGGCTGCGGCCACTCGGCCGCCTCCGCCCCCTCCCCCACGGTGATCACAGGCGCCCTCGCTGGCCTGTGGGTGTCACAGGCCCTCCCCTTCCACCACCCCCCCGCCCCTGGGCAGGGCCTTCCCTGAGATATGGAGCCTGCACGGGACGGACGGGGACAGGGCGCCACGTCGCAGAAGGCCCGGCCCAGTGGTTTTGGCCCCAGCGCAGGGTTGGAGCCGGTTCAAAGGCTTCAGCAGACACGTCTTGAGGGACAGCGAAGAAGGACTTCTGTTTGCCTTGTGGCTCAGGAAAACCATTACGATCGGCTTGGCCAACCGCGGGGCTGGTCCGGACGCTGTCTGCATCTGCCAGCGGCCTCGGGCGGAAGAGCGACGGCCGTCTGCACGGTCTGTCCTGGCCTCGCCAGCAAGCACGAGGTGGATGGAGCAAGCATGGGGATCCCCGGGCACCCCCTGCCTGACTTGAGGGGCAGCCGCCCTGGCCCTCCTTTGCCCGCGATCGCTGAGGGGCCCTCCTGCCTGCACCTGACCACGGTCGTGGCTGTTAGGTCCCGGTGGGCTGGGCCTGGCTGACACAGGGCAGGACCGGTCCACGTTCTTGGAACCCGGGGGCCTGCCTGGGGGTGGGCCCTGGCAGGAGGTGTGGCCACTGCCTGCCCTCACCCGCTCGGCTCCCCTTGGACCCGGAGTCTCCCCAGCCCCGCCCCATGCTCTCCAGCTCAGGCTGCAGCCCCTCCCTGGACCCCTCGCGACCGCCCCACCAGGCCCTAGGCCTCTCGCCATGTGCCAGGACTGGACGTGGGCGGGCTGGCTCTCCAGGCCGGGGTGGGCTTTCCGACTGGAGACCTCTCAGAGTCGCCATCTTTGTCGTGGAAGGGAGCCCGCGTGAGCTCGCCTCCCGGGGTGTTCTGGGGGCAGGGACAGAGAGCACCTGGGAAGTCAGCTGTGATGGCTGAGTGTGCACCGCCCAGAACTGGGGCGCAAGCCGGCCTCGGCAGGGCACCGCTGGGCTCCCCGGAACGAGGTCTGCAGCGGGGGAGCAGGGCTGGGCCCCCCACGGGGGGGTTGCCCGCGCCCCCTGTGCTGCTGCTCCCTCTCCGGTCGGTGGGTGGCGAGTAAACCAGGTTACCGTGGCCACTCCCCAGGGACAGGAGGCAGCCTCTGAAACCAGGACAGATGACAGCTTCTCCGGAGAGAGCTGACTCATTAGCCGTTTCTAAATTAGACCGAGGGATGGGGGACTTGATGGGGCCCTGGGAACCACGGAGTCACGTTCCAGCCTGAGCAGGTCTGCAGCTTCTCCTCTGGCCCAGTGCCTTGGGAACGGTGGTGGGGGTTTGTGGGACAGGCTGATGGGGGAGGCCGTCTGCCAGGAGGGCAGGGCTGTGGGGGCGGGGACAGGGAGGGGAGGCGGGGCTGCGGGACGCTGCCCTCTGGGTCCTCCAGTGACACAGTCTGTGCCTGTACCCCTCCTAGGGTGGGGTAGCCCGGGACAAGGCCCAGACCTCCACCCAGGACCCGCCGGGGCAGGAAATATCTGCAGGCCCCTCCGAGTGGTCCCCTGGCACACTGCTCCCGGAAGCCGCCTGCTGATAGGCGGTCCTCCGTCCCCGTGTGAATCCCGGCAGCCTGTCCTTCCTGATTCCCGAGCCAGCCGGAGCAGGGCGCGCCGGTGGGGACGGGGGCCCTCGCCCTGTCTTCTGCTCTCCCCCGCCCTCCGCCCTCACCACAGACCTCAGCAGCTGCCAGGAGCATCTGGACAGGCTGATGGGCTGCGGGTGGTAGGGGCGTCCTGCTGACCGCAGCCCGCCCGGGCGTGCCCAGCTGCTGCTGAGTAGGGACAGCACCCCAGCTGGAGGGGCGGCGGGCTCTCTGACCGCTGGGGGCTATGCCGGGCTTCCTCTGAAGGGTGAAGGAGGGTGGAGACAGGCACGGCTGCAGCTGGACCAGGCCGGGGTGGGCACAGGAGCCAGCCGGGGGCGGGACATGGCCAGGAGGCAGGTGAGCGGGGCCAGGGCCAGAGCCGACGTGGACGCTGACCTGAGGGGACCTGACCTGGCCTCAGGCTGAGGCCCTGAGCAGGACCTCATGCACCACGAGGTCTGAGGAGATGATCAGCCAACATGGCCCAGGCGGCCCAGGGGCCCGGCAGGCATCGCTGCTCAGGCACCCCGTCTTCACACCCTGGACAGAGCCCCCCTCACGCCCAGGGTTGTCTCCTCTGGTCCCTCCCCCACTGGACTGTGCAGCCCTCAGGCCTGGCTAGGACACGGCTATGGAGGGAGGGAGGGAACCGGGCTCAGGGCGCCGGCCGCGGCCCCTCCATCTGCACACCCAGCCGTCCCCCGAGAGGGCGCAGGCCTGTTGCGGAAGACAGGGGCGCGGGTCATGTCGGAGGGTCCTGGCACCCCGGCCCCTGCCCCAGAGGGAGGCACGCCGAGGGCCGACTCCGGGCTGCTGACCCCAAGGGGCTGGCTTGCCCTGCACCCCGAGACTGTGCTGCATCCATGTGGCAGACATGGAAAGTGAGCCCAAGAGTGAGTCACTCACCTTGGTCACCGGCCCTGAGTGGCAGCGCTGGACACAAACCACGCGGTCTGGGGCCTTGACCCTGAGCCCGCCGCAGCTCCCAGGCGGGCAGCCGGGGCACCCCACTGCTGCCCCCGCCACGGGTCCTGGAGGTGGGTGGCATTGGGCCTAGCCAGCAGACCGCTCACTGTGAGAGCAGCACCCCCGGCCAGGTGTGTACCCATGGTAGAGGCCGGGGAGCCCATGGCGGAGGCCACCCTGCCCCCCCACACGCCCTGGAGGGCTGCCTGGCTGCCCGGCCAGCTCGGCATGTTTTCTGGCCGTGGTGTGAGCCAGCACGTCTGTCCCAGCCTGGACCCGGCCCAGGCTTCCAGGAGGGGCTGAGGGGAGCCTGAGCTGCCCCCGGGCCCAGGGACGGCCCCTCCATCAGCACCCAGGGCTCCCCAGCCTCTGCTCGCCTGGGAGGTGCCGCCACCCCTCAGTGAGGCCGGCCAGGGCAGAGTGAAACCGGGGCCTAGGGGTGGCTGCCTGCCTGGGGCTCACGCTGGCCCCGGCATCTGCCAGCTCCTGGCTGTGGGCCTCGCTGCTCCAGACGAGTCCGCGTCCGTGTCCGTGAGCCTGGGGCTTGTCCCTGGAGTGCAGGAGGGCCAGGATGGGGGTGCGGCTCGTGGTGGGGTCCCCACCCACGCCCGCTCAGGGCACCGGGCCTCCTGGAGGCAGGCGGCAGCTCCGCTTTCTCTGAGGAGAGCTGCACACTGGCCCCGCCAGGAAAGGTGGGTGCCCGGCCCTGGGTGAGCCCGTCTGGCTCTCTTCTCTGGCTAGGTTCCTGGGAGCTGGCCAGGCCCAGACCCCACGCTTCCAGGATGCCCCGCGGGCCAAGCCAGGCCCCGCCTGGGAGGACAGCCCTGACCCAGGCCTCGGGCTCAGCCACCCGTCACCCAGGAGCTGGGGCTCAGCACTGACCACTTGACCTTGGATCTCTGCCTGTGAAATGGTGACAACAGCCTGCCACGTCCACCGCAGGGCAGTATAGCCATGGCCCGAGCCAGCACAGGCTCCCCCAGATCGGCCCACAGACCAAGGAGGGCCGGTGCCACCACAGAGTCAGGCCCACCTGGCCGGGTCAGAAGCTGTGCCTCACACGGGGCTTCCTGGCTGGCAGCCCTGCCCCAGCCCAGGACTGCCACATGAGGCTCTCTGACCAGCCCTCCGAGGTGCCAGGGCTGAGGAATCAGGGTGTCTGGCCGTCACGCGAGCAGAGCAGCAGGAAGCTGTGATGCGCACGTGGACGTCCTGTGCCCCTCCCACAGTGCTGCTCAGATGCCTGTCTCCAAACAACCAGCACCAAATCCTTCCTGAAGCAGCCACGGTGGCCGCACGCTGGTGCCCACGGCTGCACTGGCCCAGCGCGGACACCCCGAAGCCCACCCCCTCCTCCCGCCGCCTGCCCGAGGCTGCTGTCTGCAGGCTGGACCAGGAAGGCGAGTGCGTGGCCGCCCCTCTGCCAGGAGCCCACGGCCACTCAGGCCTCGGGCCCAGGGGTCCGCCTCCCTCCAGGACAGGGTCTGCCCCGGGGCGACACGGCCCCAAGAGGACCGGCCGCACCCGGCCTGGAGGTACAGGAGGAAGAGGCCTCCTCCCACCTGCACCCTTGGAGTGGGTTCCCCAGGAGAGAGAGACACTGTCCTTGACGGCCAGGAGGGAGGACTGCCAGGCCTGCAGGAGCAACGCCTGGTTCACTGAGGGGCAGAGGTCATTGCCCCCGCCCACGCCGGCCAGTCCTGGCAGTGGACAGTAGGCCCCACCGTGCAGCCAGCCAGCCCCGGTCCTCCACACACACCTGGACAGCCCTGGGCAGCTCCTAGCCTCGTCCGATCAGCCACTCTTGTTGCCCTTGGGGACACTGAGGCCGGGAAAGGACATGGGGCCACGGCAGGACCGCGGCACGTGGGCGAGAGGACAGACCCTCTCTCACCTAGCCGCTGCTGGCTGGAGCATCTTCTGTCAACACGAAGCCGGGGGCTTCCTCAGGCAGAGACAGGACAGGGAACATGGCCTGGGTGACAACCCAACGGGGAGGCCGGGAACAGCAGGTCCTGGGCTTACGCAGAGCGTCCCAAGGCGCCCGGCAGTGTGCCCGGTGAAGGGGTAACCCCGGAGAACGATGGTGCCTGCATGGCGGGCGGCTGCCTCCTGGGTCCCCGCCACCCTGGGAAGGGCCCAGCTTCACGGCGAGGGGCTGTGCGCCCGGCCACCTCCCCAGTCCCAGAGCGTCCTGAGCAGACCACTGCTCCGGCCCAGCTGGTCTGCGTGCCAGGGTTTGGAGAAGCGTGTTGGCAGCGGGAGGGACAGACCCTGGCCTGGCCCCCTCCCCACAGCCCAGCCCTCCCCGCAGACCCAGTCATCACAGTGCCCCAGATTCTGCTTCTGGAAATACACTCGCAATTAAATCAAAAGGCCCAGAGAGCCGCCCGGAGGAAGGGCAGTGGTCACACAGCCTCATTCTCCGGGCTGCCTGCAGCCGCACTGGGCTCTGGGCAGCACGGGCTCCATCCCACGCAGCCCCCTGGCTGGAAGGTGGGCAGAGGAGTGGGGAGGCGCCAAGGCCTGGTCCCCTCGCGTCATCACATGGGGTGACGCCCCCTCCATCTAGAAGAGTTAGACTCTGAGGTTCTTTGTGGCCCAGTGCAGTGAGCAGGGTCGGGGCAGAGCAGGGCCCTGGACGTGCTGGCCAGGGGAGGGGCCCCCGGCCTGCCGACCCTCCTGCGGTTCCTCCCCACGCTCCTGGGCAACAGCTGGGTGTGGCTGGGTGGGTGGGCTGTCACGGCCACGCGGAGCTGAGCGCTGGCTGCCTGCCTGGGGCAGCCGGCTGCTTCTGGGCAGGAGGCACGTCTGGCCCCTGGTGCGGGCGGAGCCATGCCAGGCCCTGTTCCGGCCATGCCAGCCTCCCCCGACCCGCACACACACAGGCCGCCGGCTGCGGGCCCCTTCCCTCGTCAGCCCAGTGGGCTTACCAGTGCCCACGTCCTCCTCAAACAGCGGCTGCCGCTGTCTTGAGTGACGGTGCTGGTTGTCAGTGCCGCAGAGCAGGCGCCACGTCGCCCGTACGCCCAGGGCCGGAGGAACCGCGGTGACCACGTCAGTGGCATCTGTTTAGCCTGTCCCCAGGACTCTGCTGCCAGATCTCTGTCCCCACAATGGCCCCGTCCTGTGAACAGGCGAGATCGGTCACCCACGGGGATGTGCGGGGGCAGGTGTCCAGGCACGGTGGCAGGGCGGTTGCTGGCTTGGTGGGCGGGGCTTGGCGGAAGAAGGGACATCTGAATGAGATCTGATTGTACAAAGGAGGTGCAGCTGTTCTGGGCAGGGGCAAAGCTAGTTAAGGGCCTGAGGCAGGGGCCGCAGGGCGGGCAGGCTGGGGTGCAGGGTCCTGCAGACCCAGGCGAGGTCCGGGGGCGTCTGGGGCAAGCGGTGCAGGAGGCGGGGTGAGCGGGGCGGATGCGGTGGGTGGGGCCCCTGCAGGGGTGCAGCCCTTGCTGCGGTTCAGCTTTCCGCCCCGCAGGATGGGGGGGCTGCCAGGTCAGCCTGCAGGGGCCACCGCTGGCAAGTGTAGGAGATTCTGTCAGAGGTGCTTTTGCCTCTACGAGGAGGATCCCAGGCCACAGTCTGGACTGGGAATCGAGGGTCCAGGTGGCCCTGGGTGGAGGAGGACCCTGCGGGCCGGAGTTTCTGAGAGTCGAGCTGCGAGGTGCCCCCCGGGGCCCGAGGGGCTGGACAGCGGGGAGGCTGGTGGCTCGGTGCCGGAACCGGGTGGAGCACGTGCCTGTGGCTTCTCGAGCGGCGTCTTCCCTTCAGGCCACGCTTCGTCCTCTGCCCGGTTTCCACTGGGCTCTGTGTCTCAAATTCGTTTCGGAGCTCTTTATCTGTTGCCAGTACTTTTCCTCGTTTGTCACTTGGCTCTTAATTTACATTTTTATATGTAAAACTGAATGCATTCGAATTATTCCGTATCTGCCTCTGATGCGCCTTCTTCGGGTTTACGCTTAGAAGGTTCTTCCAGACTCAGAACTGACGCGATGCTTACATGCAGCTCTTCTGCTTATTCCGTGATTCCTTTATCCATCTGGAATTAACTTATATGAATACTCAGCTAAGGACATACCTTTATTTCCTTCTCCAAATAATTAACCGATTATCCCAGCGACGTTAGTTGAGTATTTGTTACGGGACGAGTTCTCTCGTGGGCTTGACAAGGGGCAGCTGCAGGTGTGTGTAGGGCTCCAAGGGGATTGTGTGATCCCCTGGAGCTGGGGCCACCGGGCCTGAAGGAGCAAGAGACTGTCACGGGGACCCCACAGGGGAGCCGTTCGCAGAGACCCCAGCAGGGATGGCTTCCCCAGAGGCAAGAATCTGGGGAACCCAACCGGACCGCTCACAGTCCTCGGGCTGAGCAGACAGAGGCCAGGCCCACGAGGTGGACGGCAGGCGAGATGCACAAAATTAAGTAGGACTCTTTCCATGTTTTTAAAAATCAGGCACCAGTGTGTATGGCACTGGACTGTCTGTTCCTTAGAAGTTTGAAAGAAGCCATGAGATCGTATCGCTCAGGCGCCATTTGTGGGAATAAGTCTTTGGCAGATCTTTCGGTTCGTTCGTGGTTAGTCATGTAGTAACATGTTCAAGTTTCCTGCCGAGACGACTTTGGAAAAACACACTTTTCTAGAATATCATCCCTTTCTTTAAGATGCACAAATTTATTTTAATAGTGCTGTGCATTATTTCACTTATGATTTTTGTGCTACTGCTATTATTTAAGAATTGTTTTTGAGATTTAATTCTGTTTTGTAACTAGCAACGATTACTAAGGCTCATTCCAAGTTTGATTTCAAAACTCACTAGAAGCATTTGAATTTTCAGCCGACCCCTTGTCGCGGTGGCCTCAGGTGCACCATGTCTCAGCAGCGGCTCCAGGCAGCAGGAGTGGCCCCTCTCCGCCTCCTGCAGGTGCTCCCCGCTGTGCTCCCCACTCTGCTCTCTGCTCCCCGCCGTGCTCCCCGGCTGACAACTCCCGGCTCTCCCGCTCTCTGCCCCCCAGCAGGCCTGCTCCCAACTGTCTCCCACATTATATCTCTGCTCCCTGCCATGCTTCCCGCTGTGCTCCCCGCTCTGCGCTCTGCTCCCCGCCGTGCTCCCCGCTGGGCCTACAGCTTCTCACTGCTCCCTCGCTCCCTTCACCCAGCAGCCACGTGATCGCTGATTCTCGGGCGGCCACTCTTCTTTTCGAAGTCTCGTCTTACTCCGCCGAGGCCCCTGCTTGTCCTCTGGGACCCTCAGCTCACTCACTCTTGATTTGTAATGAAGCACGAAGCCGACACTTTGACATACACGCGTCTTCTCCGTCAGAAAATCTCTGCCAAGTGCCTTCACTTCCGTCTTGGCCGTCAAGACGGAGGATTTGGGATGGAGGATTTTCTGCAGGGCCCGAGAGGGTTTTATTTTGTGAGCGTGCACGTGCGTGTGATTGTGTGTGCACATGCTCAGGTGTGTTTTCCTGAACATCCGTGTGTGTGCACGTGCCTGAGTGTGTTTCCTGTTTGTCAGCCTGGAGAGGCAAGAGGCCCTGTAGTCCCGGAGGCAGACATCTGTGAGCGGAGGCTTCTGGATTCCCCCCACGTGTGCTTGCTCTCCCGTGCAGCTGCAGGCAGTCGGGGTGCCCAGCCCCTGGCCGCCCCCGTCACTGCCAGCTCTCCCCCTCCTGTGGATGCTACTGGCCACTGTCCCCCCTGCTGACTTGATGCTGGCCTCCTCCGCGCCCCCGCCGCCGCCGGGGTCTGCCAGGAGTGACGGGAGAGCTGCAGCCCCGACGACCGCTCTCGCCATCATGCAGCGTCTGCCCCCGAACCCCCGGTGGAGCCTCCCCTCCCCCGTGTCCAGCCGGGCTGCGTCCTGGGCACCCAAGCCTCAGAGTAGATGTGCCGGGTAGAGCTCCTCGGGGTCCAGCCTCAGGTCTGGCTGGGCCCAGGCTGGGATGCCCGGAACCCCTCGCCGGGGTCTGCTAGCTGAGGTCTGACCTGGAGGGCAGGTGTCCCTGGCCTGTGCTGCCGTCCGCAGGTTCCGCAGTGTCTGCTACGATCAATGAGCCACTTCGGCTGCAAAGGGTGCACCAGCCGGCGGCCCGTGGCACTTCGCAGTGGGCATTAATCAGCAATAATCTTTGTGTCTGTCGCCTGCCTGCTTCGCGTGTTCTGGAAGCCAGGCCCCCACGCGACACTCGAGACTTGTCGGAGCAGCTTCAGGTCCCTATGGACTGGGAGGAGTTTGGGGGCGGCAGTCTGAGTCCTCCCATCACCCACGACGGGCCCCACTGCCCAGCCCCACGCAGAGCACGAGGGCAGGCACAGGGGCCGGGGGTCCCCCACAGCCCGGGAGGAGCCGGCATGTTGGAAGCCCGTCACCGCCACGCCTCAGCCCCCCAGAACACTGGAGACCAGGAACGGGGGCCTCTTCAATGCCCACAACATGCTGGCAGCCGATGCTCATGTTGCTTCTGCTCCTGGAAGGGGGTTCAGGCGTCCTGGGGGGCAGTTGGGGGTCCCTGCCCGGTCCCTGGCTGGACCTGGCTCATGGCTTACGGTGGCTCTCACGACCAGTTTGAAATCCTTCCTCCTAGGAATTCTGAGAACCGTTTCACAGAACAGAACAAGGACGTGGAGATGAGCTTTAGACATGAAATGCGCGCCTCCTACTGGGCCAGAGTTTGTTTCATCCGAGCGACATCCTCTGCCCTGAACCAGATAGAAGGCGGGTGTGGGAGCAGCTGGGCCTCATTTAGCCACAGCCCCCTGAGAGGGCCACACCAGCGGGGGAGCCACCACACCAAAGTCCCGAGCACAGAGACCCCAATCGCGTGCTGGGTGGGCTCGGACGAGGCGGGGGACGCCGCGCCTCCAGCCTGTGCCCTGCGGCCCCCCACTGCTCCTGGACCCCGCTGCCCGGTGCGGGGCCCCGCTCTCCTCCCCATCCACTCTGCGAGTCTGGCCCCTAGCAGAGGCTACGTCTGAGCCCGAAGCGCGGGTGCCACACGCGGCATTTCTCCCCTCGGGGGACCCGTCTTCTTACCCGCCTTGTCCAGGGCACGTCCACTTTGAGGGGGGGCAGCTCCCAGTGGCCCGGGTGCCCCGACGCCAAACACGTCGCCCCTGTGGGGGTGACACGTTCCTGTGGGCTATGATGCCCTCGGCACCAGGAGCTGGTGGGAGCGCAGGGCCAGAGCGTCCGGCCGTCTGTCCTCTGAAGCTTTTTAGCTGAAACGAGCAGCTAAGTCAGCAGCAGCAACAACAAAAAAGCAGGCGGCGGGTCTGGCCGGGGAATCGCCCGTGTCTTCCAGGCGAAGCCGTCGGCCCCGGACCTTCGGAGACCCGGAGCGGACATCTCCCGCGCTAGCCGAACGAGACCGGACCCTGGTCATGTGCTCCCTCCCCAACGGCTGGCCGCCCAGGGCCGCAGGCAGACCCGTCCAGGGCCACGGGCAGATCAGCAACAGTGGGGCCCTCTCACAGCAGAGAGCCCATGGGGGCTGCTCGGTGCACAGTGGCCTCTTGAGGAGGGACCTGAGCGGGAGCCTCCAGGCTGGGCAGTTTCCTGAGGGAGGTGAGCTGCTCCGTCCTGGATGGGGAGACCAGGGCACAGCCAGCCCGCTCTGGGAACCTGACGACGCACGGGAGCCCGACCCCACTCCTGCCAGCCGGGGCCAGCCGTGCCGTATGCGCGTGGGTGAGCCCTGGCCAGGCACCTCACGGAGTCTCTGCCGACCGGCGCCTCCTCAGGGGGTGAGCCCTTGGACGCTTGGTGTGTCGGAAGCGAGCGGTCATGGAAACCCCACGATATTTGGGCTAAGATGAGTCAATGGCATAGGGAATCTGTTTTTAGATTTATCTCTTGTAACGATGACTTTAAAAGGTCAGTTATTAAGGGTGATGTTTTCTGGGTCTTTCCGTCGGAGTTGGCTTGTTGCCCAGTGTCATACGCAGCCCGTAATGGGATGGGGCGGGGTCAGTACGCCACTGTTTTAAAAAGAGGCAGCCATAAAAACTGTGAGGCTCTCCGTTTCTTGGCCGAGAACGCCCCCACACCATGCTGCTCTGTCCTGGGACCTTCGGGAAAGCGGCCCCACTGGACTGTGGTCCTCTCCAGCCTCAAGGCCGTGCGTCAGCCCGACGCCCCAGGGAAGGACACTGGGCTGCCTGTGGCCAGGGGCTCCAAGGCCCCGGCATCCCGCAGCAGGCCCCAGCCCCTGAGGATTCTTGCCGTGACCTTGGGGACTGTCCCTTCACTCCTTGGCGAGGCCTGCCCAGGGGTGCTGCGGGCTCTGGCCGGTCACACACACCCTCCGTCCAGGAAAGACCCAGCCTAGGCCCATCCACCAAGTGCCTCAGCCACACGCTGGGACCCCAGGCTGCACTGGGGACAGACGTTCACCCAGCGGACCCTGCCCGGGAGGCGTCCCAGAGCACTGGGGCTGGCTGGTGCAGGGACCCATGGAGCAGGACACGGAGGCCTGGGCCCTGCCGAGACTCGGTGGCTCTGACTGGCCCTCGCAGCCCAAGCGCCGCTGGTCAGCTGTGGCGCTGTCGACCCACATGACCGGTCAAGGCCGCTCTGCCCAAGGCTGCCCCACTCGGCAGAGCAGGGTCCCCAGCAGCGGCCCTGCAGGTCCCGCCCCCGGCCTCCCGCTGTGACCGTGTGACGGAAGGTGGAGGCCCGGGGTCGGCTCCTGGCAGACAAAAGGGACTTGCTCCCAGCAGGCGGACTCTGAACCTCAACAAAAATGGGTGTCCCATTTCCCGGGACTTGGCCCCCACGCTGAGGCTGACCGCGGCCTCGTGGCCATGAGTGCAGGATATGGGCAGCGGGACTCTGCGGGGATTGGGAGGACCCCGCCCATCCCCTCGTTTCCGCCCGAAACCCCCACAGGTCCCGTGGGCGCCTTGGGGGTGGTGTCTGCGGGGGAGCCTGAGCCGGGGCAGGGAGCGAGGCCAGGGCAGAGGGCGGGCGCTGGTGACACGGCTGGGTGTGCGCCCGGAGACACCCACCTCTGCCCTCCCAGGCGAGCCCAGTCACTGGGCCCCTCGTGGCCCCGCCCCAAGCTGCGTTCCGGGTCTTCGCAGACACTTCCAAAGGCAGCCGGGCCTTGCCGCTTGCCCTGGGCCCAGGACCCAGGCCTGGTGGTGAGGGGCCCCCGGGCCAGGAGGACACCAGGCAGGAGCGGTCTCAGCAACCACAGCCCCTTGGCCTGCAGGCCAGCGTGAGCTTGGGACTCTCGCCGAGGTCACGGGCACGGCTGGCTCCTTCCTGACGCAGAAGCAGACGTGGTTTCGAGCTCGGCAGGGAGCCGCCCCTCCGCAGATCGCGGGTGGAGGGAGCACGTCCCAGGGCAGGTGTCCTGATTGTAAGTAGGTGGCTCACATCTCAATTTGCGAGAATATTAACGAGCGTCCCCGAGGAGGCCTGCGATGCTGGGCAGAGGGATGGAGCCTCCGCAGAAACCCTCATGAGGAGGCGTTCACGACTCTGCCACGTTGCGTTGGGGCCCGACGTTGGGGTCGGCTTCCTCGGGCTGGGACAGGTGGCTCCGGGAGGCGCAGAAGGGCCCAGGCAGAGCCCAGTGTGGGGAGGGCTCATTGCCGAGGGCGCAGCGTCCTGGTCTGCCTGAGGTCAGGCCCCCATGCCCCGCTGCCTGCCACACTCTCTTCCCGCCCCTGTACCCCGCCTGGGAAAGCCCTCGACTCCCGGAAGCTCCCGGCCCACGCGTTTGGGATGGGCCAGCTCCTGCCCCTCCTGACAACACCCTGGGCCTCGAGGATCCCTCAGGGTCAGACTCATTCCCAGGTCAGCCCTCCTGGGACCCCAGGAAACGGGGGTGCAGCATCCTGGCCTCAGCTTCAGTCCGAATGCGTCCAGCCTGTGTGTCACTTACCTGACGACCGGGGCAGGCTGAGCTGGCCCAGCCGAGAGGTTTGAAGTGACGTCAGAGAGGTTAGGGAGACCGGAGGGCCACGGTGCATTGGGGGCCTCCGTCCCCCTGCCATCCGCGGTCCTCGGCCTCCTGGGGCCTCAGCGTCTTCACCGTCGATAGGGGACGTGCGAGGCTCCCACAAGCAAGAGTCCGGCGTGGGTCTCGGTCTGGGCCACGCGGGACAATTCCTTGAGGAGATTTAAAAGTGCCATGTCCAGGCCACACCCCAGACCCTCCGGCGCGGGACCCAGGCATCGGGACTCTTGTGACGTGACTGTGACCCACAGCGGAGACCCCGCAGACCAACATGGCAGCACCTGCCCCGGCCACACCAGAGCATCTGGGGCTCTGGCGAGCCAGAGGCAGCTTGCATGTGCCGCCTGAGCCTGGCCCGGGAGGATGGGGGAGCCTGGCCTGGGCACCACGCAGACTCCCGGCAGAGGTCCACGGCTCAGGCGTCACCAGCCTGGGACTCTAGGCACCCAAGGGCCTGGCCATGACAGGACGCAGCCTCGAGGGCCCTGGACAGCTGAGATTGCCCCTCAGGTCTCTGATGGGCACGGGCCGGCACCTGCACGGGAAGCTGAGAGTGAGTGGGCATGCAGCCGCCCGGCGGGTGCCTGGGGGCTACAGGCACGCAGAGGTGGGCCACCGGGCCTGCGGCTGGCGAGCAGTCCTGCTGGGCTGTCACCATGCTGTGAGTCCGGCCTCCCCCAGTGTGGTGCGGCTTCGTGTCTCTCTGTCTTCCAGGGAATTTAGGAGGAAGCCTGTGACAGGGCCAGGCAGCCAGAATGTCTAAATGGAAACCTTTTCCTAAGCAGTCCTGAAGTTAATGAAAACCAGCATATCACTTTCATTCTAGAAAATGGCTTTTATAAACCTTTTTATCTTCCCTTACTTCATTAAAGGCAGCCTTAGGAATAAAAGCAAAGATGCAGGAGCAACAAGGTGAGATTCGCTGTTATTATCCGTCTTCAGGAAGCGGTTTCTTCCCTGGACACAGCAGCGGCCTTGCACTCGAAGCCAACAAATCGAGCACAAACCCGGCGAGCGTTTCTCCGAAAGGCCTCTGCCCAGGAGGTAAACCGCTGCGCACGCCCAAAGCCGGAGCCAGCGCACCCTTCTCCGGGCCTCCGGCGAGGGAGGGGACAGGTGGGAGTAGAAGCCGTGGGAGGCAGGGTGCTCCAGGCCGCATCCCTCTCCTGGCACCGGCCGCTGCTGTTTGTGCAGGCGGCGGCCCGCCCACAGTCACGGAGCTGCCAGCAAAGCGGGGGCCAGGGCTCGTAAGAACCGCCCTTTCCGGGGAGCCCGGGGTCTTGGACGGCCTGCCGTGCTGGCCCACGCAGCCCCAGGAGCCCATCGCTTCGGCCTCTGCCCATCGCAGGGTCTCCCGGATTCCGGAGGCCCTCCAGTGTCCCTCCCCAAGGCAGAGACCGGTGTCCCACAGGCCCATCCTGCTCGCCTGGGTCGTCCTGGCCACGTCTCCCTCCTGCCTTCTCCGCGGCCACACGGGAAACTGGGGGAACTCAGGACCCTGGGGCCACAACCGAGAAGGAGCCCGAGCAGCAGGGTCATCACTCAGGGCGACGAGAAGATGCTGGAGAAAGGGCAGCTACTCCCAAGGGACCTGCGCTCCCACACGTGCACGTGTGCACACACACACCACGTAACACACGTGCACACACACACCACGTAACACGTGTGCACACACACCACGTAACACGCGTGCACACACACCACGTAACACGTGTGCACGCACACCACGTAACACGCGTGCACACACACACCACGTAACACGTGTGCACACACACCACGTAACACGCACACACCACGCACGTCTTTTCACGCGATGACACACGGTCGCACACCACGGCTCGCGTTAACACGCGCACACACCGCTGCAATGCAGTACACACTCACGTAACACGACCCGCGCATAATAATGTGAACGGCTGCGCACACACCACGCCGGTGAACACGGTGCACACCGGCGTAACACGCAGTGCGCACACACCGCCAGTGAACATGCGCGCATTGCCACACGTAACACGCTGCGCACACACGTGAATACGCGCGCGCACACCACGTAACACGCAGCACGACACACCACGTGAACACGGGCGCTGCTGCGACAATACCACGAATAACCACGGCGCGCCGCATTGCCTCACGTGAACATCGCGGCACGCATTACTCACGTAACACGCGGTGGGCGACACCCACGCACGCGGGTGGCACGACACATCGCTGCATCACGCTGCGGCACGCACCGCCTCCGATGCGAACAATGCTGCGGCACACCGCTGCGAACACGCTGCCAAGACACGTCTGACACCGGTACAGAACGGGGCGCTGGGCGCCGACGTGGATCTTATAATACGTGTGACACCTGCACGCTGCCGATGACACACATTCACACACACCAGAATACGCAGCGTGGCATAATACTGGCACTGCACACGCGGCAACAAGACACATCAAGGTAACACGCGCGCTGCCAGTATTCGCGACACACTTGCCTTTTAACACGCAGCGTGACGCGACACACCCTGCCTTTTACCGTAATGCGGCGCTAGCACACACACCGCGTAACACGTGCGCACACACACCACGTAACACGTGCGCGCGCGCGCGCACCGCGTAACACGTGCGCGCACGCACGCACCGCGTAACACGTGTGCACACATGCAAGGCTCATGCAGCCACACAGTCACGTGCACGTGTGTGCACTGCCACACGTGCGTGCACATGCGTGTGTGCGGCCCTGCTGCTGATCCCACTGCCCCCCGCCACCCCTCAGATGCTGCGGGAGGAGTGGACGGGGTGGGGGCCGCACTGCCCAGCGGTCCAGCTACACAGAGCTGGGGCAGGATCCGCCTCCCCCCGGCTGCTCCGCCCTGGTGACCTGCTCCAGAAACCTTTCCAGTAACCAATGTCCCAGTGGGTGCACAGACTGCCTGGGCTGCGGGGGCAGGACTAGCCTGGGACTTGCAGGGCGACACCTCGCTGGGTGCCCAGGGCCAGGGCCAGAGCCAGGGGGGCCGGGGCCGCTTGGGGGACTGGTGGGGGGAGAAGGCCAGTGGCCCTGGGGTGTCCAGGACGCCCGCGGGAGCGGGAGACCCAGACAGGCCCCCTCAGGCCTCAGCGCAGCTCTGGGAGGTGAAGGTCGGGCCACATTCTTTGAGGACGCTGGAGTTCTGACATCAGATTTTCCATGCTCCGCGTGGGGGCGGAGCCCAGCTGCCCAGAGGGAGCAGCGGGCGGGCGGGGCGGCCCTGTTCCCGGGTGTCAGCGGCTGGAGGCCTCTGGCGGGAGGGCTCCTCTGGGCCGGCCTGGCCATGTCCCTGGCCCAGGCTGCGCGAGCTCACTGCTTGGAACAGTGGCCATCCTGCGACTTTCTCATCCAGCTCGGGGCCTGCCGAGTCACGTGGGGCTGGGTTAGGGAGGCTAAAAATAGCCATTCAGCCGCGGGGACCAGGCCCGAGTTATTCTTAGGCTGGGACACAGCCTGCTCCCGGGAGCCTCCCTCTTTGAGCCCCAGGAGGAGCAAGGGCCTTGGCCAGGGGCCGCGGGCACCCTAGCTGTGGACACTCAGGTCCCTCCTTCCGTCCTTGGTCCCGGGGCTGGGTCCCTCTGCCCGGCTCCTTCCCACCGCAAAGCCACTTCTCCCTCTGTCCCCACGGGGTCCTGCAGGAGGTGAGAGCAGCTGGGCTGTGGGAGCAGAATGGACACGTGGCCCCTCACCGGAGGATGATGGAGAACCCCGAGACAAGCGTGGGGCCTCTGAGCAGGCGCCCTCTGCAGCCGCCTGAGTCACGCCCGGGAAGCCGGCCCCGCACGCTGTCCCCAGACGCTGCTTTGGTGGCCAAGGAGGGAAATCAGAGCCACAGAGCCTGCAAGAGCTCGAGTTTCATCCGGGTGCGAGGGACCCCAGACACTGAAGCCCACGGTTTGTTTCCACGGGCAAAACGGCTGCCAGGCCCACACGGCTCCCGGTCACCTCTGGTCACCTCCAGCCACCCGCAAGGCACTGTGGGCCTCGGGCGGGTATGTCTGGAAGCCGGTGGCCCCCAGAGGCGGCTCTTTGGAGTCAGACCCCAGTAAAGATTGTGCTCTGAGGCCCCTCCCTCCAAAACTCATCACTTAACTCCTGAACCCCAGACAGGGGACTGACCCCAGGGCCCTGCAGGGTGAAGGGCGGCGGTGTATGCTCGTGCTGACAAGTGACACCCAGGATGGCAGGGCGGGCCTGCGACACCTGGGGACACACACATATGTGACGCGGCAGGCTGGAGAGGCTGGGACATTGGTCGGTCACTATCAAGAACAAGTCCACCCAGAGGCTCGGAGCTGCCATGCCTCTGGCGTGCTGCCGACGTCATGTGTTGGTGGCAATCACACCCAAATGTTCCACTTTCCCTCCACCTGCCAGGAGGTGACGGACCAAGAGGCTGCCCACCGAGCAGTGATTGTGTGTCCCTCCCTAGGACAAGGCCCGGGTCTCTGGAGCCGGTGACACTTAGGCCCCTGTGGCGCTGTGGGTGACAGTGGGTGGGGGCGGGTCTCCAGCAGAGTCCACTCCCCACAGGGGAGGCCGCAGGCCCACGGCCAAGCCCCAATTGGGGGAGCCGGTGCCTACGTCTGGAAGGCTCCTGGCCTGCGAGCAAGTGACTGGTAGGGGAGGGGCCATCGAGGACCCAAAGCTGCCCTCTCGGTGGGTCCCACCCGCTCAGTGTCCCCTTTGTGAGGCGGCCGAGTGGAAACAGTCGGGTTCACACTCTTCCGAAACCAGAGGCGGACCCTCAGCACACAGGGTAAGAGGTGCCGTGACATGGCGTACGGGGGACACTTGCCGAGTTCTCCACTGGGCAGGCCCCACCCTGAGCCCTGTGGTCTGTGTCCAGGTGTCCAGCCCGGGACCCTGAAGACACAGGGTAGGGGCACAGAGAGTGAGAGGGGGTGGAGGACACAGACCGGGGGAGCTGGGCCGCCTCCCTGAGCCCTCTGCTGGCCCCTCCCTGGCCTGGGCCTAAGGGGCCAGGAGTGGGCCCAGCCCAGCGGCAATAGCAGGTCCTGAGCCATCGGCCAGGTGGGTGAGCACACGGGTGCCTGGCACCTCGCAGCACCCCGTCACGCTGGAGCTGGGATGGGGGATGGAGGCACCCCCTCATTAAAGGGACGCATGCCCTCCCCTGCTTCTCGCCAGGAGAGCTAGAAGAAGCCTCTGTCTTTATTGAGGGCTGTCGTCAGGGGTGGCATTCTGGGTCCCAGCTCAGTCTCTGGGCGTAGACCTCCACGGAAGCCGTTGACCCTGGGCCCGTGGGCTTGGCAGCAGGGAGGGGCTGTTAAGAGTCGAGGCCCCTTCCGCCGTGGGGTAGGGCAGCTTCGCTCCGAGCCCAGACAAGTCCTCTGGGCAGGCCCCTCGGGTGGCGGAGGAGGGCCAGAGGGTCTCCAGGGCCCCCACGAGGACAGAGCCTGGGCCTCAGAGGCGGTCGTGGGGCAGACGGGCCACGTGGGCGGGGTTCTCCTCAGAGGCCGGCCTGTGGCCCTCTGGACACGCCCTCCCTGGCCCTTGCCCCGCACCCCGCCCCGATGAATCACTGAAACTTGCACAGACATGGCGGGCCAGACCGGCTGCTTGCCCAAGGCCCCAGTGCCCGGCTCCGCCAGCGGAGGCTTCCGGCTGCTCGGGCCCGATGGCCTGCTTCCCCGTGCCATCGCGCCAGGAAATGGCACATTCTTAAAACTTCACTTTACAGCTGCTTTTACTTTTTAAGTCTGAGCTTAAAATAGCCTGGAGCAGAGCCTCTGGCTCACCTCTGCGTCTGGATGCAGTTGGCCCTGCGCTGCCAGCCCAGCCATAAAGCGCTCCCGCACCGAGCTCGGTGCCAACGTTCCCAAGTCAAGTGCACACCGCGTCGTGACTTCCTTTCACTGGGTGGGAGGCCTCGGGCTGGGGACAGCTCGGCAGAGAGGCTGGGTCCGTCGCGTGATGGCCGTCTCTCTTGCAGCGCTGTCCCCCGCGGCGGTGGACCTCGGCCGGCCGCCCCGCCCGGACCCACGCAGTCCTGGCCTGTGCGCCGCTGTCCTCAGATGCATCTTGGGGCCCGGGCTGCCATCATGTGCCCCTTCTCCCGGGGAAAACTGAGGCTGGGTGCTCCTCGGAGCTGCAGAGTGAGGCCTGGAGTCTCCCACCCAACCCTCCCCCACAGGGCTGCACCCTCGGGGGGGAGGCTTGGAAGCCCCCAGGCTCTCAGAGGGGCTGCCACGCCTCCAGACCCCGAAGGGGAGGGCCTGCTCCCCGTGTCCCCTCCGCCCCCCAGCTCACTCTCCTGAGGGCGGTTCCAGGCCCGCTCTGGGAAGTGGGCAAGACCGCATCTGGAGTTTGGAACGGAGCCCAGCAGGGTTACCCCACCCCAGCCAGCCCCGGAGGAGGGCCCTGGGCTCTGTGGGTGCCGGCAACAGGTAAGTTGGCCCCCTCAAGACAACGGGGAGCACCAGCCCCTAACCGTGCTGGTCACAAGTAGTCCCCGGACGCCAAGGAAATTCCCCAGGCTGCTGGGACGCGGGTGACATCCAAGGCCCAGTTTAGAGCAGGTGAAATGGGTCAGATGCACTGGCCGGCTGGGGCAGGGGGACACCTGCGGTGAGGGTCTGCACAGGCCTCACCAGACACCCTCACCACATGCCGGGGGGCCGAGCATCTGCAGGCTCGTGAGGTCCCTGGTCCCGAGCCCGGCTGTCCTCTGTGCCCTCCTCACCCCCCAGCTGGGGGCAGGAAGGCCGGGCCCTGGTCCGTGCTGGGAGCCTCCTGGGACCCTCACTTCTCAATCTACCTCCCCCTCCTCCCTACCCACTCGGCGGCCGTGGGGCCGCACGAGGTCCTTTACGGTCACTCTCTGAGACCTCTGCTTTGACTCCTCTGCATGGCCGGCTGGGCGAAGGGCTGCTGACCCCACGAGCCTGCCCTCTGCTCGCTCCCTGCTCTGCCCCAGGGGCTGCATGCCCAGCCCTCACTGCCCCGCCTGACCGCAGGAGCCAGGGTCCCCAGCCCTGGGCAGTGAGCTAAGGCTGCGGGTGGAGCGCAGCGCCCTCCCATGGGGTGTGTAGTCGGGGCCCGGGGCTGCAGGAGGTGCCCCAAGAACCAGAACATCGAGCTTCGCTGGAGAGCCCCACGGAGAGGACCGTGCTGGAAACCCCATCGCGCTGGGCGGGGGGGCGGGCCGCACCCCTGCAGAGGCAGCCTGGGCGTGGAGCAGAGCGGGTGCTGGTGGGGCTGCTGGGAGCCCAGACCCCAGGACCGGGCCACCCCCAGCCCACCTCCCGGGCTCGCTCCGGGGCTTCCTGGTCGAGGATCCAAGGGAACAAATGCACGGCCGCCAGTTCTGGGACTCTGTCCATCTGTCTGTCTGTCCGTCTGCGTCCCATGCAGGGCCCTTGGGTGACGGGTGGTGCTCATTCTCTGCCCGCCCCTCCCCGCTCACCCTTCCCCTTCCCTGCGGCCCAGAGGCTGAGCCCAAGCTTGCCTGCTGACGGGGCCAAGGGAGAGGAGGCCAGGGCACGCTCTCCTCCCTCCCTGCAGGCGGGTCTTAGAGGACCCCAGCTGACTCCCACCACACCCCTTCTGTGCGGCTCACCTGCCGAGCAGGTTGCCTCCCTCCACCCAGTCCCACCCTTACGAAGGTCTTCCTTCTGGCCTTATGAATATCTCGTGCCGCACTTAATTAATGCTGGTCCTTTGCTGCTGGCCAGAAAGATCGGCGCGGCTCCTCTCGGGACAGCCGCTGCCCTCCCCTGCCCCCTGCTATCCTGGATCTCGGTCACGGCAAGAAAGTTCAAAGTCGTGTTGTCTGTCACTCAGGTGAGTGGTCAAGGTCTCCGCCCCCAGTTCCTACCTGCATCAGGAGCACAGGGAATTGAGGGCTGCCATCGAGGGCAGTGCTGGGACAAGGCTGGCCGTCAAGTGCACCTGGCCCCCGCCCCGCAGGAGCTGCGAGCGAGTGGGTGCTGGGCAAGACCCGGATCAGGAGGCCCAGGCGGGCTCCAGCGGGCCTTGGCAACATCACCAGGCCCCCGGGGCTGAGACCTCAGCTTTCTTGGGCTCTGTTGGCCTGTCGCTGGCTGTCCGTCTGTCTGTCCATCTGTCAGTCTCTCTAGCTCCTGCTTTGCTGTCTTTGCAGGTGGCCTTGTCTTTCCCTCTGCAGACAGCTTGCCATCCACGTCCTTCCTTCCCTACCCCCGGCCCAGGCAGTGAAGCCCTGGATCCTGCCCCGCCCTTCGATAGGACAAGCTTTGTCCCAGCAGACCTACAGAGCAGGGGACAGGGGTCCCTAGGGAAAGGCACCCAGCAGAGCCTGAGCCAGGGGCTTGAGGGGAAGCACGAGGTGAACCCCCGTCCCTCCTGAGCCTGCAGGGCCCTGAGGGAGCCCTTGGGCAGTGACAGGGGTAGGGGGCAGTGAGGGGTAGTCCCGCCCTGGCGCCGTCCACCCTCGGACCCCAGCCAGCAGAGGAAGGTGGGCGTGACCGGCCCAGCTGGGCACCCACAGCCGTGTCCCTGAGAGGCCAGTGGACTGTGAAGGACAAAGGACAGACACGGTCAGCTAGAGAACGGAGCTCTGAGTGCGTGACCTCAGGACTGCCCCAGAGGTCAGGGGGCCTCCCAAGGCCTGTCACCGGCACCCTGTGGCTTGGACGAGGAGCTGGGTCCGGGGCGTCCTGCCGGGGCGCAGCGGTCTCCCCAGCACGGGGACCGCAGCCTTTCTCTGCACCGCGTGTGCCATGGGGCCACCTGCCGCCCCTGAAGGCTCTGGCTCCAGCTCTAGGACCACCTGTCCACCCAACCCAAATCCAGCCCTGCTGTCGGCTCCCTCGTCTGGCCAGCGTCACCCTGCTGTGGCCTCCTCTCCCCCGTCCTTGCCAAAGTGCTGCTGGCCCTTGGTGTCCAGGTGGAGGAAGAAGGGTTTCTGGGAGCCCTGGACCTCACCCTTGCGCCAAGGCTGGGGGTGGTGGGGGCTAAATGCCTTCTCCCCTGGGCAGGTCGGGCATCAGGGTGCCGAGAGCAACCTCAGACAGAAGCTGACCGCCAGCAAGGCCAGCTGGGCCGTTTGAGTGCTGTGTGTGTGTGGATGGGGGCCGGGGTCGGGGTGCTGGCACGTGGTCTCTGAAACACCAGGGACCCCTCCTGTCTGCCGTGCTTCCTGAGATTTGGCTGGAAAAGCGGAACCTGCAGTTTCTAAGCAGATTTTGAATGTTGAATGAATCTTTTAATTAATGAAACTGTCGTCATTGGTCCTAGACTCGTTTTACGGTTGCAAGGTGAGGGTCCCAGCTGCTGAGTGCGTAATCCTACCATCTGCGATTTCATTGCTGGATTTTGGGCAGTTTACTCCTGCCAGCCGAAGTTGGAGCGTTGGCAGAGGAAACGGGGCGACGCCAGCCAAGCAAAAAGGAGAAAGAACAGGCCGAGGTGCCGGGCCCTGCGGGCCGAGCCCCCGCCGGGCTGGCCGGCGGCCGCGGCTTCCTCAAGAGTTGCTTGAAACGCTTTATTCCTGAAGGTCCGTAATTTAAAATATTGTGACGGGTCATGTCGTAAAGGAAATATTTTACTCGACTCGTACTTTGAAAAATAAATCGTTCGGTTAAATAAATTTGTGATTCGAACAAAATCTGTCGTGTGTTTTTCATTCTCGGGTCTCTCTTAATTTAGCTTCAAACAGTATCAGATTTTCATTTCGAACCTGCTAATGTGATCGCCTGCCCGGAAATCCGAGAGAACGTCTAGTAAGTCACTAAAGAGAGAACACTGGAGCGATCGTTTCCGAATGTGTGTCTGGAGTAGCAGCGTTTCTGTTTGCAAACTACGCTCGTCGAACGTGCGAGAGGTCGGACACCCGGGGGTAAAGAAGCTGCCTGACGTTTCCTGAAGAAAGGAAATTACGCTGAAGGACATACGAGAATTCTTGCATCAATAGAAAGGCCTGGTTTTTTTATATTAACATGTTTTGACTTTATAATTAAAAGGGTAATAAAAACTTTCTACCAAATAAAAGAATGCATATATTAATATCAGAATAATACCAGAATGTTCTTAATAATACTATCGATATATATGTTTCATTGAAGAGACAAAAACAGTAAGCACGTGAAGAAGAAAATGAAGTATTTGATTTTCGCTAATTTTTCTTATTAGACTTGACTTATCCTTAAATACAAACCAATGGTGACTTAAAGCAGGCAGTGTGCGTGAGGGGGGCGGTGTGTTCCTTCTTAATCACGATTATGCCCAGACTCCCTGTGTTTAGGAAAGAACCTGTTTCAATAAGGTATTACCCCCTAGAAATAAGCAAATATCTTAAATATTTTAAATAAAATTGCTTTTGCATTAAGGCGAGGCCCTCAAAGGGTGACACGCACTGGAGGGAGCTGGCAGGACGTTCAGCTGCCGGCAGCTGGGGCTCCAGCAGCCGTCACACGCCCGTCCCCACCCACGCAGAATCGTCCCAGAGGACGTGGCCCCCAGCACTTTGTTTCCCTTCCCCTCCCCCCCTCACCTGCACACAGCACCCGTTGCTGGCACCGTCCGCGGGCGACCCTGAGGTAGGCCCAGTGGGCCGGCCGCGCCCTGTGGGGAGGCTCCCTGCCACGCTCGCGCGCATGTCCCGCCGATGTCGCCAGGCGGGGCCCGGCTGACTCCATGTCTGACCAGTCTGCCTTCTAGGTCCAGATGTTCTCCCCCGGGATGAGGAAATCTCGCTCCCTCGTCACCGGCCCGAAAGCTGCTGCCACTTTGCGACTGGTGCGCAAGGACCTGGCCCCTACCCCATGCTGACTGTCAGCCAAAGGCGACTTTCCTACTTCCTCAGGGAGGAGACCTGGGGTGCCCCCGCTCCCCGGCAGGCTGGGCCACCCCTCTCCCTTCCCATTGCTCTCTGGTGACTTTCCTCACTCCCAGGATCGGTTCCAAGTGGAAAGTCTCAGGGGACATGGTCACCTCAGTCCCCACTTCACGCCCCAACCTCCCCCACGCCCTCCCCCGCTGCCGCTAAAACTGCTCTCGGCCCAAAGAGAAAACGCCCCCCAGTTGCCAAAGCTAAGTCTGAAACCAAGTCCAGCGCCACCGGCTGCTCCTGGCGCTCACGCCGGCATTTTCCCCGCCTTCCTTGAAGCTAAGGACGGGATGCTCTGCCGGCGCGTTGTGAGCGAGGCGCCACCAAAGCAAACCGTAGCTGGCCGCCCCAAACAAATCACCGGACACCTGACTTCGACAGAGAGAAATGCGCAACGTATATAATGAGATTTGATTCTGAAGAGGCCGCTGCTCAAAATAACATAAAAATCTGATGGAATGTTATCTTCTCACTGAGCCGTGTCGGCTTAAGGGGGTCACTTGACTCACGGCTTCACTTGTTTATTCATCTGGCCGACAGACCCGCTCTGCACAGGCCCCAGAGCAAAGGAGAGACATACTGTTGACTAAGGGCTCGGATGGTTGTGAGTTTTTTGTTTCTTTTAAAACAGTGTCGGGATATGTTTGAAGTCTCAAAGTTTCTAACAACGGACAATGGAGATGAATCTTTGCAAAGCTAATTTCATTAACACGAAGTTGCAACATAGACATTACAGTTGTTGAGGATCCTTGGAAAACGCAGCTGTCGACGGCCAACACGAGCAGCGCTGATTCCTGGAGCTCGAGTCGGCGCGTCCTCGGAACGTGGCCATCAGAAGATCACGCACCGTCGCTTCACCATCAGAAAGAGCTGGCACGACGCTGGAGGCTTCGGCAGCTTTGAAAGAGCATTGCCGACTCAGAGGCAGATTGTCCTGTGCAGCTCCCCTGACTTCGCATCAGTTACCATTTGGGGCTCAGTGATTCTGGGACCTCGTTGTCCTTTTGGGCATAAAGAGACCCTGGACAAGGGAGGCGTCACCCTAGCAAGTCTGCCATGGACAGTCCCTGCTCGCCTGAACCACAGTCCATACCGACGGCTTCTACCTGCCTGATTTTCTACAAATATCCTGGCCCCGCCAATAACGTCTTTCCGCCAAAGCAGAGGCCTCGCGTGCTCTCACATGCATCTAATGGCAGAGGCAACCGAGACGTCGCCGGGAGAATCCACGATCACCCTTCAGTTTCCTCCACAGCCAAGCGGCCCGAGAACCGCGGAGACACACTCAGGCCTGGCAGGGCCACCCGGAGGCGGCAGGCTGTGCTCGGTGCAGCATGCTCAGTGCAGGGGGCCGGGAGGGCCAGGATTGCAAGGCCCGGGCGGGACGGGCCCCACATCTGTTGGGGACAATTTCGGGTGCCATAATCTGACAGAGCCGATCGAGGACAAATGGGAACGGGGAGCTCGTGGGGCCTGTGAGCACCTTCGGCTCCTCTTAGTTTCGGCCGTCTGTTCCGAGTCTTCCTGGCAAAAGTCCTGTGCGTCTCTGTTACATTTATTCCTACACATTTTAATTTTTATGCTACAGTAAATAGAAATGATTTAAAATTTTTGTCCAATGTCCGTTTCTGAGACATAGCAACACGACAAATGTTTGGATATCGACTTGCATTCCTGACTTGGTTAAAATCACTAATTTAGTGGTGCTTTTGTAGATTCCCGAGGATTTTCCGTGTCGGTCATCACGGTGCCGGAAACCAAAGGCAGTTTTCCTTCTTCCTCGCGACCTCCACGCCTTCTACTTCTTTCTCTCATTTTGCCGCACAGATGGCTCTCTAGTTCAATGCTGACCGGGAGGGTGGCGGACGCTCCCGACTCAGGAAGCCAGCGCTCGGCGCTCAGGCCTCAGCGCTGACGGCACGGTGTGTCTCATAGTGTGCCCTATCAGATCCAGAAGTTCTCTCTGGATTTAGTGTTCAGAGAGTTTTTATCATAAAAGGGATGTTAAATTTTTGTCAATGCCTTTTCTGATCAGGCGAACTTGGGATTGACCCAGACTCACGACGCCAGGGTGTCACCAGTAGGCAGATCACCGCACACCCATCCGGTGACTTTATCACACAGGCACCAAAACATTTCGGGAGAATTTCCAGTTGTATCAGAAAGCACTTATATAAGAATGCTGTTTTTGTTTGTTTGTTTGTTTGTTTTTTAAAGGGAGTCAAACGGTGTGCACAGTGTGATCAGAGCGCCAAGGTGTAGCTATGCGCAAACAGTACGCAACGGCGCATGGGAAGGGGGGCCGCTCCCCCGCCTCGTGCCCAGCAGCCGCCGCACGCTCTGCGACGGGCGCGTGGCTTTTATAAGGAAACTTCCCGTAAGTGGGCACGATGCCGCCTGCTCGAGTGCCTTCGGGTGTCCCTCGCCTGCTCTCCTGCTGGATGCTCCGCTTCCCGGGGACCCTTCCCATCTCCCCTGGTGTGGAGAGCAGCACGCAGCCCGGAGGAGGCGCTCAATGCATGTTCGCTGAATGAAGCAACGAACGAGTGGATGAATGACTGGACAGCTGCACGGCGCTGCTGGTGACCAGCTGGCTTTGGAGTCCTGGCTTCGCTCCGCTCCTGGCCACGTACGTTCTGGCTGTGTCCACTTGGCTAGCTTTTTCTCATCTATAAAGATGCATACCTCGCCACCGACTGCTGTGAGGACCGGAAGGGAGCGTCATAAGGCACCTCCCCGCACGATCGGTGCCTGCAGGGCGATAGCTATTACCAAGCTGATGAGTGAGGGAAGTACCCAAATAATTCAGAGAGAAGGAAACTTCCCTCCCCAGCTGAGTCCGAGGCCAAGCAATAAGCTGCCCATCAGCCTACTAATGGCAAAAACACCTCCGGCCGAGGCAGCCGTGTCCAGTCCTCGTGGAGGACAGAGCCTTGGGGCCCTTTCACTGCATCCGGCTCTCTGCCCACGGAAAAGTAATCACGTCAATTAACTGGTGTTTTCACATAAGATAGACCCGCCTGACAGGAGTATCGAAAATTGATTGTCAAGCGATTGAAACTCACTTTGCAACTACAAAGTGCCATCTGTCTGTGCATCCATCCACTACCCACCCACCCATCCATCCATCCATCCATCCATCTATAGAAGGACGACATCTGAGCAAGCTTGTGGAAAGGAACCCCAGCTGTAAACCTCTCAACCATCTGGTAATCTGAATCCATAAATTAATTGGCTACTATCCTAAATTAAGCAATGATGTGGTATTTAGTGGCTAATGTGCTGTTCCTTTTAAAAAAGCTTATAGTATATTGTTGTTTAACAAAAGGCTTGGTCCAGTCTCCCTCCTGGGAGCCCAGAGAGCATCTGGGCCAGCAGGCTGGGTTGGAGTGGGCTGGCTCCTTCTAAGGAAGCCGTGTCACAGCTCTGACTGCCTTCACCACCCCCTCTGCCTCCACGCACTGAGGGGCAGGGTCTACATGCTAGTGGGGCCAGGCCTCACCTGCAGCCAGGTAAGCAGGGCTTCGCAAAACTTATCATTACTATTTTGGTAAAGGTAACACACAGGCCTGGGACAATTTTCCACAGGGGAAAGGCATACAGGAAAAGCAAGCCTCCTTCTCAGCCGTGGTCGTGTGAACGTGGCTTTTAACGTGGGCGATGTTGGCGTCCAGTGTCTCTGAGTCACACAGCCCTGGCCCAGGCATGGCGAGGGTCTGATGCGTCCCCCATCCGCGTGGTGAATATCACTCGGTGGTGTCAAGGCCACTCCAGCTCTGCGGAGAACCTGCTCTCAGGCTGAGCCCGCCTGGCATGGCAGGGCAGGGCAGGGCAGGGCAGCCTGGTCTCCACGGTGAGACGGGTGCAGTGGGTGGGTGGGGTGTCCGATGGAGCAAGGGCATTTGAGAGTCCTGAAGAGCCAGAATAAGCCAGTCAAGTCACCTCTGGGGCACAGGGACAAACACAGCTGTCCGAGCCCTGAGGCGGGTCCCGCCGACAGCAAGCCGGGGCACTGGGAGGAGGGGAAGGTCAGGACTGCTGGCCCCGGTGGCCCCGGTGGCCCCGGTGCCCTGCCCCCGGGGCGGCCAGGCCGGTGCGCGGACAAAGTGGGTGGCAGCTGGGGTTCCTGTCCACGGGCAGGCACAGCAGGACGAGGCAGCCCACCAGGGAGTGTGCGCAGAGGGACGAGGGGCCAGGACTCGGGGTGGGGCACCAGGAGGGGCAGGAGATGAGGCTGGGGGCGGGCAGCAGCGGACGGTCAGCATCTCGGTCTCCAGGCAGGCCCAGCTTCCTGCAGGAGTCGGTGTGTCCACCGTACCAGAAGGTCGGGGAGACCATGGGTGAGGACGGGCAGCTGAATCAGTGCCAGTGCCAACTGTGACGGTGGCCTCAGTGGGGTGTGGGCTTGCGGGCCTGGGAGAGAGTGGCCCATTGGCACTTGGTTGACTTTTAGGAGGTTCGCAGCAAAGGGCGTGGACAGAGGGAAGAAAAGCAGAGGCCTGTAGGGCGAAGGAGGGTTTCTGGGATCTGAGACTCTGTGGTGGGCTGACAGCATGACCTAGGAGGGGGTGAAGAGGAGCCACTGCCATCGTGGCCCTGGGCCTACAGCAGGGAGGCCCAGACTGTGAACTCTCCCTGAGGAATGGCAAGGGAGCCGCCAGTGGGGAAGGCCTGCGGGTGGCTTGGAGAGAGAAGGGAAGGCGTGGAATGATGCCTTGGGGTGATGAGGGCACATGTGCAGAGAAGCCTGGAGGCTCGGTGCCCAGTGAGGACACCCCAAGATCTGAGGGGTGCCAGAGCATAGAGCAGGGGCCTTCCAGCTTTCTAACTTAGGTGCATTGTCACAAAAGCGAGTTCGTGTGTGCGCGCGTGTGTGCAGGTGCACGTGAGTGTTTCTCGGGCAGGGGATGCTGGGGGGTGAGGGAGAGAACAGGCCGAGGGGTGGGGAGGCGGCGGTGCCACTTTGCAGGAAGGAGGTTCCAGGTGTCCGCGATCCCTCTGCATTTGCTTTCTATTGAGGGCATCCTCGGCATGTGCTGATTTTGTAAACAAGTAAAATAAGAGATGCTGTGTTAGTCAGCGCCAGCTGCCATGACAGAACACCACAGGCCGGGCGGCTAAACGCCAGGTTCTCATGGTTCTGGAGACATCCAAGACCAGGTTCCTGAGGGGTTCCGTCTCCCGGGTCGGCTCTCTCCTCCTGGCACACACAGTGTGTCTACTCGCTGTGTGCTCACAGGACCTCTGTCTTCCGTTCAGGGGCAGGAGTGGGTGCCCCGGGGTCTGTGGGAAGAGGCCCCACCCTTATGACCTCATTTAACTTTAACCGCCCCCTTCTAGACCCCATCTCCACATATGGCCACCCTGAGGTTGGGGCTTAAGCCGAACCTATGAACTGTGGTGGGACACTGTTCAGTCCATTGCCTGCATTTGCTGAATTAAACACTGGGTTTTGGTGTTTAGGCTGTGCCACTGTAAGCAGGGTCCTCCGATGGATTGATAAATAGAGTTGGTGCCTTCCTTAGTGAGGATGGGTGGTCCATACAGCCTGCCCAGCAGTGCCCCTCAACCCTGGCTTAATAGAACACACGCATCTCCTGAAACAATGGGGCACTGCCGTTTACTAGAAGCTGAAGGCCGGCCTTGAAAGAGCCTAGGGCCGGGGGGCTGTTTCGTCTCCGTGGCACTCTCCGTCCCTAAATTGTGAGCACATGGTTCTGGGAGTGACCCTGTCCAGCTGCGTGGCGACTGTGAGCGCTGGAATTGCGCCCTGTGCAAATTGAGATGGGGACAAGTGTCCCATACTGTCAACATCTCAATGTGAAAACTGCACTGACGATGTTTAAGTGTTGTAACATTAAACACTGTTGACAATGTTGAATTCTTGTATCTCTTGGGTTGCACAAAGTGTATCACTAACGTTACTTTGGGCAGTTACTCATTCATTACCTTTTGTAAGCGTAGGTGTCGAGACATTTAGCATTACAAACGTGGAGACCACTCGTTTCCAGGGGCCGCCAAGGTGTGTGGGCAGGAGGGTCCTCAGCTCCCGCCCATGCGCCCCAGCACCGGGCCTCGCCCAATTCGCCTGTCGCGCAAGTCGTGCCCCACCCAGGTCACCGTTGCCCTCTGAACCCTGCCGGGTCCAGGCTGCACGATCCGCGTTGAGCCCCACCAGGGCCCCGCCTTCACCGCCCGCCCGGGCCTGGACTCTTCTTCCTTCCACTGCTGAGAGGCCGGACGGACAAGGGCGGGGCCACATGCTCCGGCTCCAGAGGTGCAGCGGAGCTCCACTCCACCTAACGCAGGGAGGGCACGGGGCCCATTCGAGATAACCGAGCCGCGCGCGGCCCCTTTAAGAGGCGCCGTCCAAGCCAGGTCGTGACGTCATAGCAGTGCGGGGGGTGGAGTCAGCGCTCCGCCGCGGCTTGGGGCGGACCAGGGTGGGGCGGGGCGGTGCTGACTGACAGGTGCGCAGCCCAGAAGTGGCCCAGGGCGACGCAGGAGGGCTCCGCGCAGGCCCCGCCCCGCGCAGGTCTTCCCGGCAGCCCCGCCCCACTCAGGGCCCGCGCCTCTGCGCACCCGCCCCCCGCAGCCCCGCCCTGCTCAGCCCTCGCCCCGCCCCCCGCGCCCCGCCCGCCCGCGCAGCCCCGCCCCGCGCACGCCCCGCCCCCGGCCCGGGGCGGGCCTCGGCTGGGCGCTCGGCGGCGGCGGCGCTGCGGGACTCTGGCGGCGGCTCTCCTAATGGCTGCGCGCGGGCCGCGGTGAGGCGCGGGCGGAGAGCGACGGGCGCGGGCCGCGGAGCAGCCGGAGCGAGCGAGCGCGCGGCCGGACCCCGGCCAGGCCCGGCCTGAACCGCCGAGCCCGCGATGCGCCCCGGGGCCGCCCCCCGGCGCAGCTGACGAGCGGCCCGTGGACACCGGCCGGCCGGCCAGGCCACGATGGCGGGGAAGGCGGCCGCCCCGGGCACCGCGGTGCTGCTAGTCACGGCCAACGTGGGCTCGCTCTTCGACGACGTAAGTGCCGTGGCGTCGCGGGACCTGGCCCTGAGCCCAGAACCCCGGGACCCCGGGACCCCGGACCCGGACCCTGAGCCCCAGCCTTGAGCCCCGAGACCCCCGAGCCCAGGGCTGAGCCCTAGGACTCTGGAGTCCCGGACCCCGACCCCAATTCTGAGCCTTGGGATCTAGACCCTGAGCCCGGACCCGTGGGACTGGACCCCAGTGCCCTGAACTCTGCTGTGAACCCTGGCATCCTAGCCCCCCAGGCCCAGCCTCCAAACTCCGTAGGCTGAACTGCAGGCCGGAACCCAGGTCCCTGAACCCCAGTCCTCATCCTTGTCCAAGGTCCCCAAACCCCAAACCCGGCTCCAGCCCTAGTCCTGGAATCTTGACCCCAAAACCTCGGCTCCGAACCCTGGTCCCCAAACCCCAGCTCCTGACTGTGGACCCTCCATGGCTCTGGCCCGCCGCCTGCCTTCCTGCTGGTCACTGCCGGCGCCTCCTCTAGCTGTGGGCGCCTCACTGTACCCTGTAACTTCGCGTTTCTAGTTTTCTAACGAGGGGTTTCTTGTTGAAAGCCCTGGACGACTTTGCTTCTTTAAGGAAAAAGATGCGCAGAGACTCCTCATGGCTAGAAACAGGTTGCTGTCTGCCCAAGGCTTTTGCCTTCCAGGAGCCTCCGACCCCGGCCCCCGAGGCAGCCCCTGGGAGATGAGGGAGCCAAGGCTGGGGGGTGCCCGGAGCTCCCGAGGCTGGCTGAGGCTGACCTAGTTTGGCGTTTCAGCCCCGGTGCCACCGCTGTTGGTGCTTAAACTGCCAACCCAAATAATGCAGACGGCAGCTCCAAGTGGTGTGCTTGCTTAAGAACAGAGGAGATGGCACAGACGGAGCCCGTGGCGGCCTCGCCCTGTCCTCCCCTGCCCCCTGAAGTGAGCAGTGGGTGCAGGCCTGCTTGTGGTGTGGACCCCGATCCAAGCATGATTTAGGGGAAGGCTCTTGCTTCTTGCCCAGCCTTCCTCTGCCGGCAGCAACCATGGGTGAGGTGTTTCAGTAAGCTAAGTCACGTACTGGCTAGGTCTGATTTTATTAATAAAAGGTAGGCGCTATTTTTGTGTATTTCTTATTTTAACTCCCAGGCGCCCAGGCATTAGACTTCCCTGCTGGACACGGAGTGCTTTTCCTCTGACTTTGTTGCAGCCAACTTTATCTAGTTCCATGTTTGATCATTTTCTTCAAAAGTGCCCGGTCTGGGTGTGTGTCTGTATATTTAGCATTCTATTCTCAGCTTTCCAGTAACATGCCACTATAACGTGGTTTTGCTCAGATGATTCAGATCCGTTAGCTGTGGCTTCAAAGCCTCAGAAATGTCAGGAAAATTAAGCATGGTGGGGCATTTCAGTCTCAGAGGGAAAAGAATTTTGCTGTGCAAACATTCTTTCCAGTAATCTTTGATTGTGCGTCCTAGCGTCTTTGTTGTGTTTCCACTGTATCCACACACTTCTCTCTATTGACATGAAGTGGGAGCTGAAGTTACTTACTTTTGTTTGGCAACACGTTCTCTCTGAATTTTCATTTTTCTGGAAGGTTGTGTGGAATTTTGCATTATGTTTACATCCGGAAGGAACATTTGCTTTGTAAACAGTGCATAGGTTAATTCCGCAAGACGTCTTGGGATCTAAGGGCTCGTGAAGAGGGGTCTGTCTGTAACCTGCAGATTTCTTAACGTGTGGAGCAGCCTTGAGGGCGGGGGCGTCCTCCTTTGGTGGCACAGAAAAGCAGCAGGGGCGGGCGTTAGCCGGCGTCACCCGTGTTCCGGAGCCTTCCTTAGTTGAGATTTAGTGTGCCGCTTGAGGGAGAGATGCTTGGCCGATGAAAGCAGTGAATTCTTGAGTGAAGGAAATCATAATTCCTTGGTTTATCGTGGGTTTCAGAGACCTGCTCAGTGACCTTGTCCTTGCAGATGCGCGTGCCGAGGCCCAGGAAGGAGCCCTTTCTTGCCCAGTTTCAGCTTCTCCGAAAACAAGCCCCAGTCTGTGGCCAGGCCTGGGCCTGCCCCTGGGGAGGGGGTCTGAGCTGCTGACGGGCCGCCAGGCCGTGCAGACACTGCTCTCCTGGGCACGAGTGCTGGGCCATGTGTTTCTGCCTCTGTCGTCTTGTCGTCCCCCGTTCCTCTCCCAGAGGGGATGCTGCTGCAGCTCTGGGTGAGACTTTACCCACGGCTGCACCTGGCATCCTGCAGTCCAGGGTGTCCTGTCCGACAGGCTGCTCTCACCTGGTCAGCACTCGCGGCTCTGTCGTGTCCCCCAGACTATCAGGCCACATGAGTCCCCATGGAGGGCCTCAGGTGGTCCTCTCCCCGCGGAGTCACAGACGAGGGTGCTAGATACTTGCGATACATTGGTCTTCAAAGTTTTGCCCCTTACATTCTTAAAAATTATGGAAGACCCCAGAGAGTTATGGGCTCTGCAGGTTATAAGGGTCCTTAGTTATCATATTAGTGGGTGGAAACTGAGCAGCTGGATCTGAGGAAGTCGCCTTAGCTGCCGGAACACTGGTGCCCCCCAACCCCATGCACCCCCTGGAAGGCGCCACCGTTCGTTTACTCAGGAGACAGGGTGGGAAGGGAAATCACGTCGTATTATTGGGACGTAGCTGTGACCAGTGAACGTCTCATCAGGTGTCCTGGGCCCTCACCGTAGGCCCACGGTGTGGTCCTTCCCGAACCTGCGGCAGTACCTCCCTGGCTGCGGTGCCATGACTCTTCCAGGTGTATGGCGACCCCAGATCGCCCTCCCAGGGCCCGGTGGCTGTCCTGTAACGCTGGTCGGACCCGTTGCCTGGGAGGGGTGGCCAGGGCTCCAGCCCTGTCTCACGGGAGATGGCCAGGTCTTTGGCAAGCAAGGTTCCAGCTTTAGGTTCTTTATGTTTTTGCCATGAGTGAACCGAGGGTGAGTTCTCCTGGGCTGGGCCTCAGAGCGGGGTCCCCTTTACACCAGCAGTCCCCATCCTTTGTGGCACCAGGGACTGGCGCTCCTGTGAGAATCTAACGCTTGATTACCTGAGGCGGAGCTGAGGCAGTGATGCTGACGCTCGGGAGCAGCTGCAAACACAGATGAAGCTTTGCCGGGTCACCCACTGCCCACCTCCTGCTGTGTGGCCCGGTTACTGACAGGCCAGGACCGGTACCGTTCCCGGCCCGGGGGTTGGGGACCCTTGCCTTACACGAGCAGGCCGTTTTCTCAGGGAGGGGACCTAGCCAGGTGGTTGGGCGCTGAGGGCACAGCCCGCTCCGGGGCATCTGCCTCTGTCCTGCGCCTGACTCTGAGCTGCTTCCCCTCGTTGCTGGGCGGCCGAGCGGCCCTCTGCCCGGGGCCGGCGGAGCAGCCGTGCCAGCGGGCTCTGCTTGTGCTCCTCGGGGGGGGGTCTGCCTTGCCCCGGTTTCAGGCCCCCCCGAAAGCTCCCGGAACCCTACGCCCTCTAGCTGCTTCCTCACGCTTCCGCCGCACGCCGTGTGCGGGGCCCTCCCTGCGGCGCCTTCAGCTCTTCCTCGTGGCCGTCTCCCGGGCTCGGCGAGGCCACCGGGACCTTGTGCCGCAGGGCCAGCGGCCAGGTCCCTCCTCCTCTCTCGCCCTGCCCGGCCTCTGATGGCTGGGTCCCCTGCTTCGTCAAGGACTTTGTTTGCCGATGGCTTCGCTGAGACAACGTTCACATGCCACGTGTTTCACCATGTGGCGTCCCCTCCAGCAGTCTGCTGGATTCACACAGCTGTGTGACTCTCACCAGCCAATTTTAGGACATTTTTTTGGCACCTGAAAAGGAAATTGTGTGCCTTGGCCGCCCCCTGACCCTGCATTGTCTTTGTCTCCCTCGAACCCCCAGGCCGGGGAACCACCATCTACGGTCTGTCTCTAGGGGTTTGCCTGTTCCGGACGGCGTCGCAAGGAGTCACACACGTGGCCTTTTGCATCTGGTGTGTTTGCGGAGCTCGTGTTGTAGGGAGTGTCTGTGCTGTGTTCCCGTTTAGGTCTGAGCCTGAATCTCCTGCGTGGACCCCGCAGGGTTTGTCACCCGCTGTCCGCGATGGAGGCCCGGGCTGTCCGGAGCAGAGCTGCCGCGAGCACCTGTGGCCGCGTGCCCTTCTCCTGGGCACACACCTGAGGGGCGACTGCAGGCCTTTGACGACCCCGTGCTGAGCCTTTTGAGGCACCGCCGGCGCCCCCTGGCGCCTGCACCGTCTTGCAGTGCCCCCCGCCCCAGGCCCAGGGGCCCGGTTTCCCCACGTCCTCCCAGTCAGTCCTCTCGTGTCTCTTTTCAAAGACGTTTTCCCCGGACGCCAGCATCCGGCTGTCGTCCTGACGCCCACCTCCCAGCATCTTGCCCTTCTCTAGCCCCGCTCACCTCCTGGGGCTCCTCTGGACACAGGCTTTTAAGTGCCCCACCCTGCGGGTGCCCAAGGGACAGGGAGGGGCCGCGGACCCCGAGCTGGCGTGCAGTGCTGTCGCCTGGGGGTGCCCGGTGCACAGGCAGTGCCGGAAGTGCGAACCGGTCTTCAGAGAGACCGGTGAAGCAGCGGTCGGCTGTCCACACAGCCCCAGCAGGCTCGGCTGTGCCGGCCCCGGGTGGGCGCTGGCCGGTGGCCCCGACAGGCCCCCTCCTTGCTCTCTGGGGCCTGGTGCCCTGGGGATGGCCCGTGGCTGGAGGGGTCTCGGTACTTTTTTTTTTTTTTTTGGCTTTCCTGCCTCTGAGCTGAGATCTCTATGGGAATTGGGTCACTTGCCTGAGTTTGGGGCTCTGTTTATTAATGGGGACCCACCCGTCCCAACAGTGGCAGCATCGGTGGCCCCCAGTGCGGGCCGTCACCGGGCTGCCTCCCGCGTACCAAGAACCCACATCTGTGCCTGCCGTACCCCCTCACCCCGCAGGCTCCGCGCCCTGCCCACCTTTCACGCGGTCAGGGTCAGAGGGCAGCATGGCGGCGCTGTGTTTGCAGGCTGCACTGGTCCCCTGTCCTCCCGCTGGTGTCCGAGGCGTCTTAGGCCGTGGCCTCCATCGTGGCCAGCTGGCCTCCGAGCGCCCCCATTCTGTCCTGTGGGTCTCCCGCTTGCACCCAAGGCTGGCCCTCCGGAGCTGCAGGAAGGTTTGGGTTATGGGACGGGGAGGCACTTTTTCAATTTAAAGTGTTAAACAGTTTGCTTGTTTGAATCCAGCTGGAGGACGGTGACATGTCCACCGTTTCTCAGCCTGTGTGACTCTGAGAGGCCACATTCTGGCAGCATGTCCTGAGGAAGATGTCCCCACCGGCGTTTGGGGCCTGTGTGCCCATGTAGCACACACCGTCAGCAGCGTGAGCCCTTCGCGGAGGTGGGGAGGGGACCGGGGGGGAGGGACCGTGCGCTCCTCCACGGGGGGTTTCTCCTCCAGGGTGACGCTGGTGTCATCGGGAAATGAGGCCTGAGCCAGGGGCTTCGGAGGTGACAGAGACCGGACGAGGCCAGCCTCCCGCGGATGGCTCCTCTAGAGCCCACTGGCTGGAAGGGGAGATGCCAGGGGCGGCTGCCTGGGGGGCGTGGCGAGCTTACTGAGGGGCGACGGAGTGATGCTTCTTAAATGTCGGTGACTGCCTCAGCCTCCGCCTCTGCTGGGCTGGAGGGTGGGCGTGGTCCAGGAATGGGGTCCACTAGGTAGGGGGGGTGGTCAGTGCAGGGCCGGTGGCTAGTCAGAAAGGCAGCAGAGGGTCTGAGTGGTGTCTCGGTCACCTGTCTGTCACTGCTTCTGGGATGTGGGCCTGCCCACCGGTGCTGGCACAAGCTCTTCCGACCTGAGTGGGCTTGGGGGTGCGGGGGCCGTGGGAGGAGCACACGCGGCAGTCCGTGCAGGGAGCAGGAAGGCGCGTGCCTAGTGGACTGGGCACCGAGCCGCTCCTGGCACGTCCCGCTCCCCAGGGGCCAGCATCCCACGGCCTGTTCCCACGGCCAGGCCTCCTGTGCAGCCCCCCGGCGCGCGTCTGTGTGGGGTGCGCGCCTCTGCCCTGAGGGCAGCCCCACCAGCCCCAGGGCCCCCCGCTCTCGGCAGAGAACTCACAGAGAACCCCAAGGGCCTCCTCTGGGGGTCGCAGATGGTATTTCAGTGTGAGTTCGAAGCCGGGAAGTGTCCTCACAGTAACTTCCGTGGGCGCGGGCGCGGGTGCCGAGCCGGTGGGCTCCCAGCGTGGCCGTGAGCTCGTGTGCACGCGCCCCGACGGCGGTACGGACGAGAAGCCCCGAATGCCGGGCGGTGACGGCAGCAGCTCATCCGCTGCCGCTAACGGTGGGCCGAGCACTCGGCCGTTGGCTTCCCACAGGAGGCGAGAACGTTGGTCCAAGCGCGTGACACGCAGCGCTGAGTCCCCTGGGTCTGCGGCTGGAGGGCACGGGGCCGCCCACGTTTCCCAAGCGGGTGGGTCCTCGTCGTCTGGGAGGCCGGGCCGCGCTCACAGGTCTCACCCCGGCGGGGCTCCCTGTTATCTTCAAGGCTTTTCCGGAGTCACCATCCCGCCCCTGCTCGGCCTTTGGCGTTTTCTGAAGTGTTAAATTTGAACTTGGGAGATGTAGGAGGCCCTTGGACTGGGGCTGGGGCTTCATCATGGGGGCGGCGAGCAGGACCCACAGGGTGGGGAGAGCATCGCCTGTGGAAGTCGCACTGTGCACGTGTGACCTGGTGATGCAGAGCTGCCCGGGCCCCAGGTGGCCCCAGGATCAGACAGCGTGGAGCTGGCGGGGCGGCGGGGGGCCGTGCCTGAGGCCGGTCTCAGTGCTGTACACACAGGAGCCTCCTGGTCTGCGTGCAGCCTGGCTGTCGGGGGGCGCAGTGCCATCTGGGCTCCACACCCTGTCTCTGCTTGGGTTTCCCCGTAGCGGACAGGAATAAGTCCACCCTGTCCTGGGGGCATGGCCTTGGGGTCGGCCTCTTACTAATGGGCCGTCATGACCTTGGACTTGTCCTCTCAGGCCATTCAAGATTCTGACAAAGGCCTGGGGCCCCTCTGGGGTACAGGGGTGGCATGGGCTGCAGGCTGCACTGCCCCCTTGTCTGAGCAAAGTGCCCTGAGCTCCTGCCCCGTCCACACTGCCCTGTCCACACCACCCCACTGCACTGCCCAACCCTGCGGAGCCCACACTGAGCCTGCCCCGCCCTGCCCTCAGCCTGGTCACGTCCTGTATCCTGGCCTTCCTGGCTCATCTCGCTCCGCTCTGGCCGCAGAGCCCAGGAGCTGGTGTTGGGGGCTGTGTCCTGGAGGTTGGGGGCGCCGTCCCCTCGGCAGGGTGCAGCCCTGGCTCCGGCCCCCAGGCTCACTGGCCTGGGCCGGGACAGCCTCCTTTCCGCCCCACCGCTCAGGGCCTCCGAAGAAGCGGCTCTTGCTCCAGGAGCCGACGCAGAAGCAAAAGCCGCAGGTGCAGCGTGGGCCCAGGTCTCGGAGGGGAGACTCTGCCTTCAAGGCCCGTGTGAGGCCGCGCTCCGGGGCCTGTGAGGACACACGGTGGCACAGGGAAGCGTGGATGCTGGGGTGGGCTCTGCCTTTCATTACGTGTGACTCTGGGCACGTGGCCTGTGTGCCTGTTCGTGAGACAAGAAGACGGGGACGACACGCAGCGCGGCAGCGGTTACGGGAGGGAGCACGGGACGGAGCGCGCGCCCTGGCAGGTGGGAGGCCGTGCGTGGCCACGTGTCCCCGGTGCCTCCTTCAGAGCCTCGGTCCTGGGGTGGCGGCCTCGTTCTCACTGGCGTCCAGGGCAGAGCGGTGCTCCGGCTGCCTGGTCGGTCTGGCAGCTGTCCCGAGAGCGCGCTTTCCTTGGCTGTGGCCGATGGGACGGGCGCGTTGTGCCCCGGCCAGCACCTGCAGTGACGCGGCGCCCGGCTCCCGGGGCGGGACGTGCTCTCCCGCTGTGGCGCCCCCCACGCCGGCCTCCCCCGGGGGCGCCCGGCCTCCTCGTGCAGGCGGGCAGGGTTGCAGCGTCTCTTCCGGGCACAGATCGTTGTCACCAGCTCTGCGACGGCTTCTCCTTCCCCTCCCTGAACTGGTGACAAGGCGTGTGTTTCTGTCACGTTAGTATTCACTGTTGATGGAGATCTTGTCACGTGACGTTCCATTCAGGTGCGCTGGCCCCGACCCACAGCGGCAGGGGGTGGGGTTTGGGGGTCCGCATGGCCGGGTGTGGGGGCAGAGCAGGCACAGAAGAACTTAGAGCCCACTGGGTTCCCGGATCCGCCGCAGCCGTGGTCAGAGTGTGGGGGTGGGGTCGTCACCCCTCCTGGGCAGTGGCCGGCGGCCACCGCCTCCCTCCCACTGCCCCGGACAGGGGGCACTAGCCCTGACTGGGGCGCGAGCGCCTCTTGCAGTGAGTCCCCTCCCAGTGCGGGGCGTGACAGCCCGGTCACTCCCCCCCGCACTGGCCTCTCCCCCTGGTGTGGGCGCAGGGCCTGAGGCATCCCCGTGGGCCTCCCTGGGGGGTGGTCCTGCGGGGCGCTCACCTGGTTAGCCGAGACCCTCCAGGTGGAGAGTCTGTGAATTGGCAGTGGGGCCGAAGTTGCATAGAGTGGGAGGTTCAGCCGGTTGCCTGTTGAGGGCCTGGGGCCCCTCAGGCCTGTCACCTTCCTGATAGGCGTGTGGCTGTCCTGGTCTGGGCTCGTCGTCCAGTGCGGACGATGCCATCGCAGGACGACGGAGGACAGGGGTCATATCCGCTGTTCCCAGCAACTTCGTCTTAGGAGGGTGGAACCGATACCACTGGGTCCTGTTTCTCTGTTCAGGGTGTCGGTTCGCCTCTCGTGACTGGCAGGCACGGGTGTTCGGGCCCCGCTGGGCCATGCTGGCCAGACCGGCTGGCCTCTGCTCTCTCCGTCGGACTTGGCATCACAGGGGCTGTTCCTGCCAGACCTGGTGGTCATCTCTTTGCCCGCCTGGCTGGCCCACTTGGCAGGTGGCCTTTGGGGAGGCCTTTGGGTGTGCGCCCTGCCCTCTCGGGCCTGACCTTCGTTGGGTGAGGGTGTGTGCTTGGGGCCCTGTGGCCCACCGGCGGAGGGTCAGGCCTGCATGGGAGAGACCGCTCTGGGTCCTCCTGGGCCGGCAGCCTCGCTAGCCACACTGCTTGTTGGGCCCGGGGCCTCCAGGGCAGGTGAAGGAGGACGGGGCCCGAGGCCGCTGTCGGGCAGCTGTCCCGGCCCCAGCTCCGAGCACCCTGCCTCGCTTGCTTAGGCGTTTGGGTGACCTTTGGTGGCTCCCTGCTGGCTCTGTAAGGGGCAAGAGTGAGGCTCAGGTCAGGGAGCCCGACCCCATGGACGAGCCTGGTGAGTGGTCAGTGCCTTTCGGCCCTCAGGAGGCCTTCTGCAGAGTCCCTGGGAGCCTGAGGGGCAGCCACGGGAGGGGGCGGCAGTGGCCAGACCCACGCGCCCAGGTGGCCTGAGGGTGCCCTCCGGGCCCGGGCGGGAGCGGGGGCGTTGGCGAGCACCTGCTGTCCAGCCAGCAGCGTTTCGCAGTGCACCCTCCGTTCTCCGTGTTATAATTTGGGGCAGTTTGGGACTCGCTTTCAGACAGATTGATTCTGTTGAGAGTGACATCTGTCCAGCTCACAAACACATTGGTGGGGACATACGTTTTGCTTTTATTTTTCCTTCTTCTCTGTTACGGTTTTTCAGATCTGTTGCAACTTCCTGTTTTTGCTGCAGCGTCCTGTCTGCCCTCACCGCTGCGTCCAGGTGGTGCACACTGGGAGTCCAGGTGGGCGGTGGGGGTCGTGGTTGTTAATGCTGCAGACGGAATGTGGGTGAGCGGCAGAGACCGACCTGCCCGGAAACAAAGCAGTGCCCGGTGGCCAGTTTGGTGACCAGACAGCCCCCGGGCCAGGTGGGCCTCCTGTGCGGTCCCGAACCCCGCCCTGCCCCGGCTCCTTCCTACCCCCACGGCGGCCAGGGACACCTGGGGCTGTCGGGGGGAGTTCCTGGGCAGGAGGTCTGGGCTCCAGGCAGGCTGGGCGGGTGGCGCCCCCACTCCCAGCCTCCAGGTTCTGGGGGGTTCTGCCATGCCGCCCAGGTCCAGCTGCAGCAGAGCTTGCAGGTGTGCGGGTGGCGAGGCGTCCGGGGACCTTATTTTCAGGGGCTGTTAACAGTTGGTCCCAGCAGCCTTGGGCTTTCCAGCCTCGTGTTTAGCGAACACCTCAGGGCTGGGCCCTTTCGGGGGCTGGAGGCGCAGCCGGGTCCCCTGGGGCCTCCCAGTGTGGCGCTCCCACCCACACTCTGCCTGCATGGGCGTCCTCAGAACCGGCCGGGTACTGGGAGCAGCTTGTGGGCTCCTGGGGAGCCCCGAAACCCCTGACGTGCTGCCTTCCCCGACCCACCCCCCCCAATTTCCCACGCCTCCCCGTCAGTCCTGGCCCCAGGCGGGAGAGGGCTGCAGGACCCAGCCTGGAGAGCAGGTGGTGCAGGGCCAGAGGAGACAGAGCGGGGTCCTGGGGCCAGGCCAGGAGGGGCGAGGACAGCAGGGGCCCGGGGGGCGGTGTCCTGGACGCTGGGGAGGGCTGTTCCAAGGAGGGCATGCTGGGGTGTGAGGAGGGGGCCCCGGGCCCCAGGACCAGCAGGCTGTCGGGCCGTGCCTCCAGGCCCAGACATCGTAGGGCAGAGACATCGTAGGGCAGCGGGGCCTCGCACCCCAGCGGCCGGCTCAGGGCTCGTGCTTGGTCCCCGAGTCAGCCTGGCTGCAGGCGTGGCAGGAGGCAGACTTGAGGGTGACTTGGACACTGAGATGCCCTGGGTGTGGAGCCCACAGATGACCTCCTGGGCAGGGGCCCAGGGCCGGGCCAGAAGGCTTTGGAGCATGGGACTGGCCAGAGAAGGGAGGTGGGCAGGGGTAGGAAACGGGGACCCGGGCCCGCTTGGGAAGCTGTGTGGCCGCCATGTGCGGTGCGTGGCGGAACCGGGCGTCGTGGGCGAGGCAGCCTGTGTCTGACTGTGTGCGAACCCTGTTTCTTCAGTGCACTGGGGACCACAGCTAATGACCCTACTTCTCCGGCCTTCAGGGAGATGCAGGGCGGCTGGGGTGCCACCGCCTCGGCCCCGCCACTGTCCCCAGGCGTGCCGACTGTCAGCTCCCCCACACCCGCACTCGGGCGTCGAGCTCCCTGTGCACTGTTGGTATTTTTTTAGCTGCTGATAAGTGAGTCAGTCCGGAAGGGGAAGGAGGGGGGCTCGGGGCTAGGGGTGAGGCGCTCAGAGCAAGTCAGGGAGATGCACCCGGGGAGGACCGGGGCCTTTGGCAGGGTGCTGCGGGGGGCGCAGGTGCCCTCGAGGGGGGCCACTGCGTGGGGCTCCTGAGGAGGCAGATGGCAGCCGCGGGAGCACCAGCACGTGCACTTTCCATTTCTGGTGTTTCAATGTAATAAAATTTCACCTGGGGAGAAAGTTAAAAACTTACCCTAGTTTCTAGGAGAAAATTCAGGTCTGATAACCTTGAGAATGTTAGTTTTCTATAACGAGAAAATTAGGTGGAGTGACCCAAAAAGGCCTGCTGACCTGCCTCGTCTGTATCCGGCACGACATCTGAATCGCCTTAAACAGGCCGCGCGGGCAGACCGCGGAGTGACTTCGGGGTCCTGTGACAGTCGCCCCAGGAGGAACCTGCGGTGGTGAAGGACACTGTTTAACGCTCTTCCTCCTGGAATTTGACTTGGCCCCAACAGCCTGGTGCCTTTCGCGGAGAAGGTCCAGCCCCCGGTCTGGGTGGAGCTCACCCGGGGTCCGGCGGGCCGCCAGGCCCCAGGCGCACGTGCCGGTCCGCTCCCGCACCCAGACACCTGCGTCAGCATCCGGCGGCCTGCAGCACAGAGCATGGAGCGGAGGGCCCCCGAGGCCAGCCCTGCCTTCCACAGACGGGCCGGAATGCCCTGTGCTGAGGTTACTGAGCGCATAGTACCCCCGGCAGCACACCGTGGAGTGGTCGCCGGGTGTCCCCTCCCGGCACCGTGAGATTTGCTCTGCATTTTCACTGCCGTGGAATTCCCTGCTGAGTGGACACGTTGAAATGTCTTCTCGGACGGAACACTTAGGTGCAGTGACTGTGCCTCCCGGTCCTTGCTGTCACAAGGCAGAGCACCAAGCCCTCCCCTCACCTCCTCGGGCACATGGGTGGCGTCCCGGGCACCCGTCATGAACCGCTCGCTGGGGCTGGTGTGAGCTGCCGTCCAGTGTGCCCAGAGTGTGTGCCTGTTCTACACGTGTGTGCGTGCACCTCCCTCCGCCTGAGCCCCACTTCCAGGAGGTGACAGGGCTCATGGACACGGGGCTCATAGGAACCGAGCCACTGCAGAGTCCTCGATGTGGGCCCTCTCTGCTCGGTGCACCCCTGCCCCGCCCCCACACTGCACGCCCTGGTGCCACGGCGAGTCCCCATCCTCTCGCCTTTCACCATCTCGTGGTCTTCTGATGACAGACCGGTGACGTGTGCACGCAGGGAGAGAAGCACCTTGTGGCCAGGGACGAAGTCCCGGCCAGCGCGCATGGGACGAGTCGTAGCCTCTGCACGGCTGTCACGTGCTGACACGCAGTATATTCTGCGTCTCCCCCGAGGACCAGACTCCGCCCGGTCTCGGCCCCGGTGTCTGCAGCCGCGTGCCGTCCCAGGGCCCTGCGTCATGGATTGCTCGTTGCTGTTGGAAGTCCGTGTCGGCTGCATTTATTATGTTGTTATTATTTATAAGTTGAGATACAACTCACGTGCCACAGGATTCTGTTTCAGTGTGTGCAGCTCACTGGTTCGGTACAGTTACTCAAAAGGCCGTGCAGCCGTCACTGTCCAGCCCCAGCGTGTCCTCGTCCCTGCTGAAGGCACTGGTGCCTGTCTGCACTCACGCCCCGTCCCACCCCCACGAGCCCTGGCGGCCGCTCGCCTGCTTTCTGCCGTGGTGCGTTGCCTTGTGGCAGTGGAAACGCAGCCGGCGTCCCGTGTGTCTGCGCCTTCCCCCCGGCGTGTTCCCGAGGCGCGGCACGCGGTGGCGCCTGTCCGGGCCTCACTCCCTTGTCACTGGGTGTGCTCGTGGTGGGCAGGCCCGTCTCTGTCCGTTCTCAAGTGAGAGCTGTCTGCTGCTGTGGACATCTGTGCACAGGCTTTGGGAAGCACACGTCTCAGACACTGAGAAGGGGGGTTGCCGGGTCACCTGGGGACTCTGCTCACCTCCATGAGGGACCGCCAGGCCGTGCCATTTGTGTCCTCACCGGCGGGGCATGGCGGTCCCAGGTCCCCGCGGCCAGAGCAGCAGAGGACAGCAGTCGTCGAGTGTTTTCCATGTGCTTGCTGGGCGCTGCGTCTGCTCTGAGAAAGCCTAAGTCCTCGGCCTACTACGTCTTTTTAGTTGTTGAATTTTTCTCGTATAGTCTGGACACTGGGTTCTAGCAGATACGTGGTTTGCAGATGTTTTTCCCGTTCTGTGCCTTGTCTTTTCACGTTCTTGATGTGTCCTCTGAAGGACACACATTTTAGATCTTGCTGAAGTCCAGTTTATCTGTTTTTACTTTGGTTTTGTGCCTCAGATGTCACATCTAAGAAGCGTCTTAGCTACGTCTCATCCAAGGTCACACTGACCCTTATGGTTTCTTCTGAGACGTGGTTCTGGCTCTCCCGGTTAGTCTTGGGTCTTCCTCAGGTTAGTTTGCCTCTCCGGTGGGAGGTTGGGTGTGAGCTCTGTCTTTCGCACGTGGATGTCTAGCTGTCCCTGCGCCGTTGGCTCGAGACGATGGCTCTGCCCCCGAGTCGTCGTGGCACCTGTTGCAAACACACAGGTTCATTTCCGGACTCTCCCTGTGCTCTGTGACGGCAGCACGCTGCCCCGACTGCAGCTCTGCAGTGCGTTTTGGGATCGGCACGTATGAGTCCCCCGCTGTGTTCTCTTCCGTTCTGGTCTCTTCCGCGTCCACGTGAATTTCGGGCCAGTTCGCCGGCCTCCACGGAGGAGGCGGCCGGAGTCCCGGTCACGGCTGTGCTGACGCTCTGGGTTGCACCTTAGCATTTTGTCCCCCGGTTCATGGGCATAAGGCGTTCCCGTTTATTCAGGTCGTCTTTAATTTCTTCCGAAGACGTTTGTCGTTTTCAGGCTTGTACTTTTAATTTATTTCTCATGGTTTTACTTGCTGTCAGTCTGTTCAGATTTCCTGTTTCTTCTGAGTTCTAGAAGTCTGTGTCTTTCTGGAAACCGTCTTTCGTCGGCGTCCAGCGTGTCCGGCCCTGCGGTTCACAGCGCTCCCTTGGTACCACTCTCCTGTAAGATCGGTAGGTGTGACGTGCATCACCTGAGTCCTCGTGTTTGGTCAGCGTCTGTCCGTTTCGTTTTCAAAGGGCCGAGTCCGGCCTCACTGATTCTTCGCGTCGGCCACGGGCAGAGCGAAGCCAGTCAGGGGCTTGGCCGTCGCGTTGCCGTTGTGCCCGCTGGGCAGAGGGTTCCGTGCTCTGCCTGTCCCCTGGTCGTTCCCTGCTTCTGGCCGGCGCCAGGCCTGGCTCTGACTTGTTCCTGGGCAGAGACTGCGTTTTCGTGACAGGCCGATGTGGCCGCCCTGCTCGGTCACCTGTGGTGGGCACATGGCGTGTGGCCCCGATTCTGGGCCCCCCTCCTGCACATGCCAGCTCAGGGCGGTCTCTCTGTGCACTGGGCGCTGGGCCAGGCCCCTGCGGATTCGTCGGCTTTGTTTGTCGCTTGAGTGAATGCAAAGCAGGGTGAGCCAGCCTCCAGCCAGCGGCTGCCCTGGGCGCCCCCACCTCTGAGCACCGTAGCAGCAGCTCCGAGAACCCATAGGGACGCGGCCAGCAGGACCCGGACCCGTGGTGCCCGTCACAGATGTCGCCGGGTCACGCCTGCGGCCCCAGGCAGAGCGCAGGTCCGTGGGTGGTCTCCAGGAGTGGGACTGGGAAGGTGCCGTGGGAAACGTCCCCTGGGCCGCGTCTGCTCTGCAGGTGTCCCGACCAACCCTGGGTTAACCTGCGCTGCGCAAGCTCGGCCGACCTGTCGTCTGATCCCAGAGGTGACCCGGCGGTCAGCCCCGGCCCTGCGGGTGTGGACGCACCCCGACTTCGTGGCGGTTTGCCTGATGCCCGTCAGGCAGAGGCAGCCTGAGCCCTGTGTCCTTCCTGCCGCGTCCGCACTCGTCCCCGCTGCCCTGACGCGCCTGCTCCGCGGCCGCCGAGCACGGACTCTCCTTCTGGCAACAAGGCGGCCGCCCGGCCAGCGCGAGCAGGAGAGCGACTGGCGCTGGGGGGAAAGCGGGGCGTTTGCGGAGAGCACTGACTCGACCGCAGCCCCTACGTGCGGCGCCCCCCGTAAGGCTCTTGGCCCCCTGCTGTTGCCGCACAGCTGCCAGGAGCCCCGAAGGTCAGGGTCAGGGCTCCCAGCACGGACAGCTTCCGGGGGACACTCAGAGCAGCCTCCTCTCTCAGCTGAAAGCTGACACTGCCACCAGGCCGTCCCTGGGGCTCGGCCGGAGTGGCAGCTTGACCACTGCCGACAGCAGCCCCGGACCCTGCTGGCCGGCACGCCGGGCGTGGGCCGGGCATGAAGAACTTCTGGGAGAGCTACTCTTGGCTCGTGAGGTCATCCGACGTCCGTATCCAAGACTTGGGGCGCTCACGGGTTCTGCGGGGGCTTTCCCACCCCCCGAAGCCTGTGAGCTCCGTCCTGTGCACACAGGACCGGTGCCGTGTGCTGCCCGCCCCCGTGTGCGCCCCAAGGCAGTGCCAGGGGAGGGGCGGGTGCCTGGCCTGGGCGAAGAGCCGCTGGCGGAAGATGTGGGGGGACCGTTTCAGCCGTGGCTCAGCGGCCCCATACTGGGCTCTGGTCACAGGAGACGGATGACTCTTGCTGGTCTGCGGAGAGGAAGTGTAAGGACAGGTGGCTCCAGGGAAGGTCCGAGGCTCTGGCTTGGCCCAGGCGGGAATGGCCACGTGCGTCCCTGCCTCCGGGGACTCTGCTGCTGCCGTCGGGGGAGGACCCACCTGGCGTCCCTCCGCCCGCCTCTGCCCTGGCTGTGAGGGGTGCCGGGCAGGGCCTCCCGACCTCCTGTGAGCCCCCGTCGTCGGCGTCTGCACCCCCCCCCCGTGTCCGCGCGTGGGCCTTCGCAGAGCCCCGGTTCTAGGTTCTGGTCACTGCGCGCCGCCATGACACTTTCACCCGGCACGTTCTTTCTCAGCAGCTTGTCGTCAGCCGTCTGGAACAGACATCGGAGGCTGAAGCGTCCGAAGAGAGAATGTGCTCACAAAAACGGCATCTTCGTGGCTTCTGTCTGCTGGACGTTCCCCGCGGTACCAAGAGCGCGGCGTGTCCCACGCCCCAGCGTCGCGGGCGCGGCCGGTGACCGCAGCCCGTCCTGTCCGCCCCCCCCCGCCCTGATTTGTCTGGAATTGGTTTGTGAGGGAACACAGAGCGTTTGCACGTTTCTCGAGATTTTTTAAAATGGCATTTGCTGGAATTTTTATGGCTCCAGATGCGC
>NW_024349802.1:522339-542005 GCF_902729225.1 Pteropus medius | reverse complement strand
TGTGTCTGAGCGTGTAAATGTGACACGCTCGCGTGTCAGTGGGTGCTGTCTCGGCAGAGGCGGCCTGCCCCCGTGTGCCACACTGCAGTCCGCACCAGCGTGAGCACGCTGAGCGGCAGAGCCACGGGCTCCGCGAAGGACTCAGCCACGTGCTGGTTTTAGGGGGTGTGGCTCCGACGGCCGAGGAGGCCGAGAGCGCCCCGGCCCTGGTCCCCCCAGGCTGCGTCACAGGAAGGGGCGCCCGGCTCGGGGGCCGTCGCTTCGCGGTGCAGGCGCGGCGTGGCGGCCGTCGCCAAGATCCCGGACTTTCGCCCAGACTGTCGCCGAGGGAACAGGCGGCAGATCCCAGCAGAGGCGGGCTGCACTACAGGGGTGCGGGTCCCCCAGCTGCAGCTGTGCCCCCCTCAGGCCCCGCCGTCCAGGCCCGCCCTCACCCGCCCCTACGCACTCCCCCGTCTGTGCACCAGGAGACCTTTCCCAGATAGCCCCACCCGACTCATCCCGACCCGTCACAGCAAGGGGACCAGGGTGACCTCAACTGGCTTAGAAGCCGCAGAAGCCTCGCCTCGCCTGTGCGGACCCCAACCCATCCTGGAACCAGTCGGGAGCGTACTGACAGGGAGTGACAGGAATGTAGTGACAGAGTGACAGGAACGTGATGTTGGGGTGACAGGCGCGGCATCGGGGTGACAGGGACGCGGCATCGGGGTGACAGGGACGGGTGAACTGGACGTGTGTGGGCCCTCCCGTCCGCGGGCTGGTGCCGGCCCCCGCGGCCATCCGTGGACAAGCTCTCGTGTACGCTTGCTGCCTCCCCCATCTGCACACAGCTCTCCTGGTCCTGGTGGCCCCTCGGGGCGGGGACGGGGGGCGGGGCTTGTGCGTCAGGATCACCGATGTCACAGGTCAGCTGCAGGAACGTGGGCGTTGGTCCTGGCACTGCGTGTCTGGTGGTACCGTTTCTGTTGTTTTTTATTTTTTAGAGATCAAATCACAGACTTGAATATCCTGTACCTCAGTTTCTGAGTTTGGCCCGCAGAGCGCACTGGCCCCTGAGGGAGCCCATGCGGTGGACAGCGCCCTGCTCACTGGCCCTCCCACCCCCTCACTCTGGCAGCCAGTCCACCCCCCTTCTCCCCACGTGGCCTCTCCCCTGACCCCAGCTCCTGCTCCTCGGTCCCTTCCGAAGGGGGATAGCCCCAGGCGGGCTCCTGGAGTGGGCGCAGTGCTTGTGGCCGCTCCCCCATCCAGGCCACTCCCACGCTCCCTCCAGGCCGTCCCCCCCCCGAGGCGCCCCGACCAGTCTGCACCTGAGCTCCCCAGACAGCACCCGCCATGCTCTGCTCGTGACCCCACGCTCGCCTCAAACCCTGCTCGTTATGAGAGAGCACACTGCACAGCACACGGCAGGGCCGTCATCTGCGGCTGTCACTCATGGGCCAGTCCGCAAGCCTGGGACGCCAGGCACCAGGGCCGTCGGTCCTGGAGCAGCCATCCTTGGCGGTCAGCTGTGTCCCCGACCCCTGGTGCCCACCGAGACACAGCCCCTGGCCTGGGGCCCCTCGGGCCGTGTTTTTGCAGCTGCTCTCCCGTGGGCAGCGTGGGGCCAGGTGTCTGTGCCCTGCGGGCTGGGAGCTCTGTGCACACCCACCTCCGCACCGCGGGCGCCCAGGCACACGTGTAGGCATCGCTTGGCCTGCACAGAGGCTTTGGACACTGACCGTGCTGCCTTCTGTCTTGTTCTGCGTCCTCGAAAAGAAAATGCTGCATGACGGTGGCAGCTTCCTCAAGCCGACAAGGGGCAGGCCCGGGACTGCTGGCTGTGGGTGTGACGTGTGCCGTCGCTGTGACGTTTGCAGGACAGGGATGACACCAGACTCTAAAGAGCACGTCAGAGGGACACCAACCCACTCACCCTCCAGGGCATCTGCGTGCTGTTAGGAGTTCTCCTGTAATGCTCCCCGCTCAGCCCTTCACCCGGCCGCTGTGGGTCAGGGTGGCCTCGTGGGCATTTGTCTTTCTCTGGACACTGTTGTCTGGTACTGGGGTCGCCCAGCTCGTCCCTGGGAGTCTCGTGGCCCCGGGCACGCCCATCCAGCGCTCCGAGCAGTCTGACCCGTGTGCTGGCCCGGCCTGGCGTCTGCTCCTCATGTGGGAGACGGTGTTTGGACACAGGGTCTGGGCCGGGGGCCCCCGCTGCGGGGGCCTGTGCAGGTTTCCTGTCGGGCAGAATGACACACCAGGTCTCCCAGGGCTTGTTCAGGCTGCCTCCTGGTCATCCCGGCCAGACCGTGAAGGGAGGTGGGACCGCCAGGCCGGCCAACGCAGGCCAGAGCCACCCTGCCCGGGCACCTGTGCAGCTGTGTGGACCTCTGGGCCCCTGGCCCGAATCCCACAGCCCCGCTCTGCAGTCAGATGGGCAAACGGATGGGCCGGGGCAGCCAGGAGCGTCTGAGAGAGGAGAGCCGTGAGGAGGGGCCGCTTAGGCACACGGAGCCGCGCCACGCAGCCGTGGAGGCGGTTGCTGCTGGGCTGCGTGTGTCTCCGTTGCTAAGGCAGGTTTTAAAAGTTCTCGTCACAGGAAACAGTTAACGACTGGGTGGTGGGTGCTCACGGAGCTTACTGTGGCGACTGTCCCAGCACCGTCTCATGTCACTTCCTGAGGGACCCGTTCTGAGTGCGTCGTCGTGCGAACACCACGGAGGTCCGCGCACTAACGCGCACGGCCGGCCTGCTGCGCGCCGGGCGGAGGGCACAGCCCGTCGTCCCCGCGACACCAGCCTGCACGCCTGTCCCTGTGCTGGGCGCTGTGGGCAGCTGTGACCCGGTGCTGAGTACCTGTGCACCAGACACTTCCAAACGCAGAGGGGGCGGGGGGCGTGGTGAGCATGAGAGGCGGGGCGTCCGGGAGTGGAGCCCGCGGGTCAGTGGTTGGTCCGGTCGGTCCGGGGGAGGCCGCGACTGAGGGCGAGTGGCTGTGCGGGTCTGGGACGTGGCTGCCGGGGACTTTATGACACGGCGCAGTTGGGCCACACTCAGTCTGTGAGACAGCACGAGAGCGAATCAGCGCAGGGGCCGCGTGCGACGTGGCGGGGCCTGCACGGGAGGCGTGTGAGCGGGTGCGCCCCGGCCGCCAGGCGACTGTCAGTGGACGGCGTGCGCGCTGAGCGCCGATGGCACGTGCCGCACGGGAGCGCGTGCGCCGGGACCGTGGCGGGTCATCGTCACCGAGTACACGCACCTCACGCGGCGCGGGCCCTGGGCTTCGTGAGGCAGAGCACGGCCCATCTGCTCACACCGCGTCGCCACACGCGTGGGTCACGCGTCCCGCCGGGACCCACTGGCACACCGTGTGGCCACCGGGCGGCAGGGCTCCGGCTCCCTGTCGTCTCGCGGGCCTCGCCGCCCGTGTGCCCGTCGTGGGCCGTGGCTGCAGCACACACGTCAGACCATGTCATGCCTCTTAGACGGGGTTGTGTGTCAGTTCGACCCCAAAAAAACCGGGGGAAGAGCACTCAGAGGGACGCGGCAGGACCTGGACAGAGGCATAGGGCACGCGAGGCCTCGGCCTGCGGTGAGGGTCACGCTTCAGCGGAGGGGACGGGCTGTCCAGGGGGTCATAACCCTGCGCCGTGGCCTTGGTAAGAATCAAACTCCACTCTCCTTCTCGGCCCGGACGCCACATAAGTTCCAGGCGGGTCAGGGGCTCAGCGAGTGTCACCAGGTCTGACAGTCCATTGTGGGCCACGAGACTCCCAGGAAGAAGAGAGAGCTGGATCCAGCCAGGGGCCCCGCCGCCGGGGCGGACCCCGACCTCAGAAATGCAGGCGCTGTGCTGGGAAGCAGTGAGCTGCGGCGGGTGAGGAGGTAGGAGGCCAGGGGGTGCCCGAGGGGAGAGGAAAGCCTTGGCGTGGAGACCTTTCATGGCGGTGTGCACGCACACGCACACACACGCACGCACACATGTGCGCACACATGCGCACACTAAAACACGGGCACACACATGCATGCACACACATGCACATGTGCACACACTAAACACATATGCGCACACGTACACACTCGTGAACACATACATGCACATGTGCACACACTAAAACGCACACAAGCACACACTCATGAACACACATGCACACGCGCGCACACACGCGCACACATGCACACACACGCACACACACACATGCACATGCGCGCACACACGCGCACACATGCACACGCGCGCGCGCAGAATCCACAGTCCCGATAGCGAGCAGCGTAAGGTCATATTCGGCGACGTCGGTGCGTCCGTCGTCTCCCAGGCTCCATCCCAGGCTGCAGGACGTGCCGCGAGCAGAAAGCACAGTCTTTGCCCTTGAGCAGCTATTACCCCAGCCCAGCCCTGAGTCACGCTCATCTGCAGCACGTTCGTTTGTTTGAAGTGGTCCGTTAAGGCGAAGCCACAAGCCCCGTCTGGTCCTCGTGGCTGCGTCTGTGCCCGAGGCCCTGCCCGCCACCCCTCGGGTGCCGCTGGCCTTGCCGCGTGCTCGTGCAGTGCCCGGTCACCCAGGACACAGCATTCCACTTTCTCCACGCACAGACTTGAAGCAGCAGAGACCGCGTGAGCTGTGCTCCCACTCCTCTGGAATGAGCACGTGATAACTCGAGTGCTCACTTACATCACCTGGAGAAGAGTTTTTACGCGTTGGCTGCAACAGGAGACATTCTCCCCAGCGTCTGCCTGGCCCGTCCGCTCAGGGGCCGTGGACGAGTCCGCGTGTGTCGTCGTGCCGGTGCCTGTCCTGAGCTCAGAGTCGAGGTCCACATTCCCCTGTCGTTCCCCGCAGCTCCACGAGGTCAGGCTCATTCAGCTGTTTATCAAAGCCTTGAGTTTTCCATTTCAAGTGAATTATTAAGAATTCTTGTGAAAAACAATGAAGATTGAAATTTTGTTGTCCCAAATGTGTCAATTTGTGCAAACGTTTGCAAAAAGTGAGACTCTAAAGAAAGATTGCAATGGTATGTCCTTATTTGTTTTGTTTTGTTTTTTGAAATTCTTGTGAATATTGGACATGTGAAAATACTGGGTTAATTCTCATCGCAGTAGGTGGTGTTAAATTCTAATGCCTTTTGCATCTTTTTCTTTTGGGTCGTCATCGGTTCTCTCTGGTTAGAAACATCTTAGATTTTACAACCCATGTCCCGTTACGTGAGGCTGACTTAAGGGGTCCCTGTCAGCGGCTCCTCAGGTGACCACAGGAGCACCGTGGGCCGCTGCAGGCCTGGGCCATGCTGGTAGCCGGAGCTCTGTGGGCACAAGAGCTGGATTATGGGAGGGAGCCCTTGGGGAGGGGCCGGCGCCCCTGTTTGTGGGCAGACCGGGCTGGAGCAGGCGAGGGCCAGAGGCCGAGGGACGCTGGCTTTCCCCTTAATGGACAGGGGTCTGTGGGGTGCTCCCCATGGCTCCAGGCAGAGCGGTGCTGAGCAGCCCCCGGCCCGGGAGCCTGCGGCTGAGCAGGTGGTAAGAGAGTGAGGTGTGGTTGTGTGGACTGGGGTGGTGGCCCATGTGGGGACTGGGTCCTGGGTCCTGGTCCCTGGACGGCAAGCCAGAGGGAGCACCGACGCTGGCCGAGGGCCCTGCTTCAGGAGTGAGCAGCTGAGCCGCGTGTAGCCCAGCCTCGCAGCCTCCGCCTGGCTCCCTGTGTGCAGCAGACCCACTGCTCCCTCAGGGGCCTGGTGCTGGTCCCTCAAAGGCCCAGTGCTCCCTCAGGGGCTCAGTGCTCCCTCAGGGGCCCGGTGCTCCCTCAGGGACTTGGAGCTTGGAGCCCCAGGACGAGGCCCCGCAGCCAGCAGGCTGTCCTGTCCCAGACAGCCTCAAGGGGCCACTGGCACTCATCTACGAGCTCACTCTGGCCAGTGGGGGTACTGCAGCCAGAGGCCCCCAGAACCTGGAGGAAGGGTGGCCTTCGGGCCGCTTGCCCGTTGACGTGGTGAGTTCACTCAGAATTGTAAAGTGAGTGACCAAAACAACGTGACCACATCCCCACCACTTGGAAACTGGGTGAAAGGGGAAGAGACCAGTGCGCCCCTACTTCCCTAAGCAGACCGCAGGCCTCCGCGTGGCTCACTGCTCGGCTCCCTGGCAGGAGCCGTTCGCTCGCAGCCCCCTGCCTGGCGTTTCCACTGGCGGCGGGCGGTGTGAGCGGGAACGGCTGCCCTCTAGGGCCACCTGCCCGGCCAGCCTGCTCGTGCCAGCGGCCTCGAGCTTCCACAAGGGTCTCGATATCAGGGGTGTGGGGACCCCAGAATGCTGCCTGTTCCTACTTCCTTCCTTTGCCGTGCAGCGGCAGGCTCCTCACGCCCACTGCCAAGGGCCAGTCTGACGTTTCGTCGTGGCTCCTCACTTCCTCAGCCCCACGGCATGTTGGGGACCGATTTTTCTGGGGTGCCCCTGCCACTCTCCCTGCACCCTAGTGCCCCCCTCCCACGATGGCTCTGGAGCTGCTGCCTGCACACCCCAACCCCCGGAGCCGGCTGTCTGCACGCACAGCCGTGAGGAGGCAGGTCTGGCTGTGGGGGCGGGGCGGGGCGCCGTGCCCCAGAACCCCCGGGGGCCGCACCGCCCTCGTGCTGGTTGAGTGTGCTGTTCCAGGTCCCCGCACAGAGCTCCAGGTCTGCAGGGTTTGGGCCGTCTTGGCCGGGTGAAGGTGGGTTCAGTGGGAGGTGGTGGCTCCGTGCTAGACAGCGCCCTGGGTTCTGGGACCTGGTCCCTGGTGATTCGGGGGTCCCAGTGCTGGATGGAAAGAGAGTAAGAACCCTCACTTCTGCTCGTGGCTGTGGGCCGTGGGGACCGGGGAGGGTCAGGGCCAGGACGTCATCCTCATCCCTGCCCTGTGCCCATTTCCCACCAGAACCCCACTCCACGCTGGGGGCCTGAACTGCACAGGGTGCGGACCCGTGGCCTGTCACCCGGCGGGCTAGCGGTGTGCGTGCTAGAATATTCTCAGCCGTCTAGCACACGAGTTTGTCGGCATCACGTTTAAGCACTAAGTGTTTGCCTTCTGGGTTAAGCAGACCTCTCGATGGACTGGCATTCACCGTGCAGCTGGCAACCCACGTGTCCTAGAGTCGGCTCTGGGCTGCCAGCAGCGGCCCGTCTCAGACGGAGCCGTCCACAGGCCACGGGGATGGCGCTGCTGGACTCTGCTCTCCTGCCGGCTGTCCCAGAACACTGGTCACCAGTGACCAGATGCACGTGAGCCCACTAAGGGGCTGAGAGCTGCAGCTGGAGAAGCTCATTTGGGGTGTGCGGACCCTCGGGGCCTTGGGATACTGGGGGACCTTGGAAGGGTAGCACAGGAATGTGGGGGGACTCCGGCCGAGGCAGGGGCGCAGAGGCCGGGAGGAGGGCTCAGCGTTCCCAGAGAAATGCTGTGTCTCTTGCTGTTCCTGCCAGACCCTCTGGAGCAAACGACCACCCCCACCCCGCGAGCCGTCTTGCCCAGCTGCAGGGTGCGGAGCGTGGAGCGGGGGGTTTGGAGGCGGCTCTGGTGTGTCCACCTTGCCTGCAGCGGGGCCTCACAGGCACCCCCAGCTCTCCGGCCCCGTACCCCTCCATCCTGTGGGTGGGGAGGTGACACAGCCCTGCTCAGGGTGCGGCTCTGTCGTGCCTGCCAGTGGGAAGGAAGTTGCTGCTGGAAGGTTTCTCGTGCGCTTATTTGACCAGGGCCCGCCTTTTAGACTAACGTTATCCTGCACTTGAGTTTGAAGATCTCTAAAAAGTCTCCCGAGACTCAGGATTAGCACTTCTGATTGTGAAGAGGGACGCCGGTGTCACGGTGTCACGGCCTGACCGTCTTTCTGTGGCTCCCTAAGGGAAGGGGCCGCAGGGGCCGTGCCGGGAAGGACCCGCCTCACGGGATTCTCTCCTGCAGCCGGGGGGCCTGCTGGGTCCCCTGTCCCTGAGTGACCTGCCTGGGGCTCGGAGGCAGCACGTGGCCAGGTGGGGCAGGCCCCGGTGAGAAGCGGCCGGCACACGCTGCTGTCCCCAGAGCTGTGTGCTGCGTGCGGCTGAGACCCCCCCGAGACCAGCGACTCGGCCCTCGGTGCGTGGTGTGGACTTTGGATTTGAAAGGATTTTATCGTTAACACTTTTCGCGGAGCCCTGCACCCCGCCCCTGACGCTTCGCAGTGCGTCCGTCCTGCGTTCGCCCCTCTGCCTGCCGTCCTGCCGCGTGCGTCTCAGGAAACCGCACACCCGGACGCTGCCTGGAACTCCAGCGGGGCGGCCCCAGCTAGAGAGCGACATGGCTTCGGTTCTTCCCCTGGCACGAGGCTGACGTACGGCAAAACGTGCCGTTTTCGGGGTGTGTGTATTTGCTGAGATTCGACAGAGGCTCGTGTTTAATGCAAAGCTGTGTCAGGACGTCGCCAGTGACCGTCACCTGGAAGGTGGCCCCGCCGCCGTTCCCGGCGGCCCCGCGCCCCGCCCAGGGCGCCGGTCCTGGGACCCGGCCGCACGCGTGGTCACCCTGCCCTGCGGCCGGGCCGCGTGTGGCCTGAGCCAGCGCCTCGCTCGCGTGCACGCCCGGGCCCGCTGCACGGCCGCTGCTCCGAGCAAAGACGCCGTGCGGTCCCCGTGCCGGGCGTTCCGCGAGCTCGGCCTCCATTGCTCAGCCCCCTGGGTGTGGGGTCGGCGCGTCCTGGGCGGCGTGTTCCGTTGCTTCGGAGACTGCCCGGGGTCTCCTCAAAGCGACCCTGCCGTGTCGCGTCGCACGGCAGTGGGGGGACGTTTCGGCTGTTCGCCGTTCTTTCCAGGGCTTGGCGTTTGCTCGTTGTGACCCCAGCTGCTCTGATGGGTGTGCAGTGGCCCCTCACTCTGGTTTTGATTCGTGTCTCCCCGACGCCTAAGGTGTGGAGCTTCTTTTTAGGGGCGTATCGGCCGTCGGTATATGTTTTTATTTTTGCTCCGCGTTCCTCTCTTTTGCCCGTTTTTACTGCATTGCTCGTTTGTGTCATTGAGCTGCAGGGCGTCTTTCTGTGTCCTGCACCCTGGTCCTTTCAGGTAGATGTTTCGTAGGTGTTTTCACCCATATTTTCTGCCTATTCATTTTCTTACTGTTGATTTCAGTGACCCAAAGTTTTTGGTTATAGTTTTTATGATTATTGCTCCCACACCCTAAGAAATCTCTGCCTCCCGCCCGGTCACGGACGCTCTTCCTGTTTCCTTTAGGGGCTCTGTGGTTCACCTTTTTCATGTAGGTTTTTGTGCACGACGTGAGGTTCATTTATTTTTCCACGCGGGCATCAGCCAGTTCACACCATCCGCTAAGGGATGGTCTCCCCGGGGCATTGCTTTGGCTCCTTTGCTGAAAATCAGAGTGTAAGTGTGTGTCTCTTCCTGGACTCTGTTTCGTTGACCTGTTCATTGACTTTTGTCACAGGGCCACCTGCTTCGATCACTCTTTTTTGAAAGCCTTGTCGTCGTGCAGGTCCCTAAGCCTGGTGCTTCGGATGTTCTAGGCCGCTGCATTTCCACGTATGTTTTAGATCCATCTGTCAGTTTCTACAAACAAACGCCTGCTGAGATGATGGCCACTGTCAGCGGAACCCACAGGTGGGCGTGGGAGAACTGAAGTCCTGAGCCTTCTGCTTGTGCAGGGCTAGCCCCTTGGTTGGTTTCCATCCTCGTCCCCCTCCGCAGTGTTGTGGCTTCAGCGAGAGGCTCGTGCACCTTTGTCAAATATATTCCTATGTGGTTTACGTTTCTTGTACGCTTTTGTAAATAGTAAATAGTGTTTTTAAACATTTCATTTTCCAATTGTTTGCTGTCATCACATAGGAATGCAAATGAGTTTGTGGATGTTGACCTTGTATTCTGTGGCTTTGCTAAGTGGCAGCGTTTCGGAGTCCCCGGGGCTGTGGCAGCAGTGGGCGTCGGCTGGCAGCCAGTGGTGCACCTGCCTGGGCGAGGCGCCCCGTTCTTCCCCGGCCCCTGCCCCGGGCGGGCTCAGGGCGGTGGGCACGGCCTTGGCCGGCTCCTCTCCAGGGAAAGAATCCAGTAGTTCACCAGCAGGGGTGGCGGCAGCTGGAGGTTGTGTGTTTTTTTCCCTTTTTTAGATGTCCTTTTACTAAACTGAGTTAAGTTTTTTTCTGTTTCTTACTTTGCTGTTTCTTTTTTAACCTTGAAAAACGTTGACTACTGACAAAGGCGTTTCTGCATCTACTGAAATGATCCTTTAGGTTCTTCCTTTAGTCTGTAGCTGTGGTGACTTGTGCTGATTTTTCGAATGTTGACCCAAACCAGCTAACCCGGGCTGAGCCCTGCCTGGCCGCGTCGCACTCTTTGCCCCATGTTTTTGGGTTTGTGGGCACGTTCAGAAGAGACGCCGGTCTGTGATTTCCCTTTGTCGTGTCTTCAAAAGTCTTCGTCAGGGTTTGGTATTAGGGTCGTGCTGGCTTCACAGAACGAACCGGAAATGCTCTCTCCCCTGAGGATGAAAGAACCTCAGCAGGTTGCTGCTGCCTCCTTGAGTGACCGAGGCGTCCCCGTGGGAAGGTTTCGGTACAGACCAATCTCTTTGACAGAGAAAAGCTTCCTGTTTCGTCGTGCATCAGTTTATTCTTTAAGGAATTCGTTCTCTTGACCTGAGCTGCCGACGTTGCCCATAGCGTCCCTGTCGCTCTGAGTGTCCACACTGATGACCTTCGATTCCTGATATTGATGACGGGAGTCCCTTTTCTCTTGACTGTCTCACCTGGGGGGTCATCAGCCTTACTGATGTGTTTAAGGGCCACCTTCGGTTGCTTATTTTTCTTTGTTGCCTATGGCGGCACATTTGTCAGCGGCTCTGCCTGCGACTCTGTCCTGTCCGTCTGGCGGGTTGGACGCTCGCTCAGGTACCTACTCCGGCCGGCCAGGATGTGTGCGTGCCTCTGCTGCGGTGGCCGGGGCTCGGGCTGCATGCCGCTCAGCTCCCAGATGCCCAGCTGCCGCCCCCTGCCTTCTCCCCCAGCACCCAGCTTGAGTTTGGCCCTTTCCCTGTGGACACTGTGGGGCCTGGGGTGTCCTTTGGGTCACGGTGGAGCAGGCTCACCTCCCCAGGGCCCCGCATGACTGCTTCATTCCACCAGACCCAAAGCCAGGAGCTGGCTGCGTGTCCCTGGAACCCGCTTGGATGAGTGGTGCTATACCAGTGTGGGAACCTGTCACGCAGGGCGTCGAGCGTGGCGTTGGGAACAGGGCGGGGGCCGTGCGTGCGGAGGCCAGCCTCGCCGTGCCCTCTGCCAGACGGCGGGCTGCCGTACGGACACAGACCCTCCGTCCCTGCCTGCCTCCCGGCCTCCCCCGTGTCCCCTGCCACGTACACAGTGGGCCCATCCCCAGCAGGAGCGAGCGCCCTCCGTGAGGGCCGGTGGGCTCAGGGCCCCCAAGGCCAGCAGCAGTGGCCACCTCCTGAGGGGCGTGGGTGAGGTGGGGCGCTGCACGCCCTCCCCAGAAATCCCAGCACGACTTTCCGGCTCTGACCCGCGTTGTGGGGCTTTGGAAGCCGCCTGAGTGGTGGCCACTGGAGGGGCAGGGCGGGGTGGGCGCCGGCGAGGTGACCGTGGAGTCGCCGCTGGGCAGCCGCAGGTTCGAGGACGGCAGGCCCTGTATGTGGCCACGGTCTCATGCTTGTGCCCCTTCCTGCACGTGGCCGGCTGACCAGGCTGCGACCGCGTTTGAAGAGACGTCCGGGTGTGTCAGAGATGCAGCAGCACAAATGCGGCCGCGGCCTGACCCTGCACGGGACGCAGTCGCCGCTGCCCGCCGCGGCCCCAGGCAGCTCGCCTTCCACTGGAGCCCGGCTCGTCCTTTGGACTTGGGGGTGAGCTTCGTCGTCTGTGAACTTCCGGGGACTGCACGGAGCCGGACGCCCCCCGCTGCCTGCCGCACGGTCCCGGTGCGGTGCTGGGCCGGGGCCATCAGGCCGTGCCCTTGGGACGTGTCACGTCGTCTGCAGGTGAGCCCGCCGGGGTGCTCTGACTTTCGTGAACCCACCTGAAGAAGAAAAGGAGAGGGCCAGTGTGACGACGCGGCAGTGACCTGCGACCTGCGTGGACAGAGTCTGAGGGCGGACGGGCGGCTCGGGGGCGGTCCCTGGAGGCGCAGAGGCGTGGCGTGGCAGCGGGGGAGGGGCGCGGGCACGCTGGCGTCCTTCCGAGGAGGGAGACAGTGTGATGGGGGGCCTTGTCCTGGGGGGCCAGCGCTGAGGGGACCAGAGGGCCTGTTGGGGCCCATGTCGAGATGAAGGGCACGGCTGCGTCCCCTGATGCGTACGAGCCCCTGTTCCAGCCTCACGTTCTGCCCCACTGCGGGTTCTCACGGCCCAGCGATGGGCTCACGGCTGCGCCTCCACCTGGCAGCTGCTGTGCCCGGGCCCAGACGACGCCGTTTTCACGGCTGTCGCCTCCGCGGTGGTCTGGCTCTGTTTCTCACAGGTTTGTCGGTGCGTGGTGTCCGGGGGCAGCTGCCAGGGGAACGACTATTCTGCTGGAAACTCGCTGGGCCTCCCTCCCGGGGATGCGGGTTCTCGGGGCGCCGTCTCTGCGGGACATTCTGGCAGGTTCCTGGAGGCCCGAGCCTCTATCTGGTGGGAGAGGAGGAGGTTCTGAGCTGCCCTCGGGGACCGCTCTTGCCGTGGGGTTCTTCCCCTTCCCACTCACGCCAGGCCCCACGTGGCTGGAGGAGTGGTGGCCGAGGGGACAGGAGGGCATCAGCGGGCCGGACCCCACTCCCTGCCGGAGCCCCCATCCCTGCCGGCCCCCTTCACCCTGCCGGCCCCCCGCTCCCTGCCGGCCCCCCGCTCCCTGCTGCAAGGGACTCACTTGTCCTGCGGTGGGGGCGTGTCACTTCCTTGGCCAAGACTATTTTTAGCCGTGTGTACTTGACCGCACAGACAGGCCGTCTCTCCTGGGGGAGGAAATGCTCGTCCGCGGGGTCAGCGGCAGGATTTCCTGCGGAATCGCAGCGCTGGCCGGAGGCCCCGTGTCCACGGCCCAGGGCTGGCGGCTTCGGTTTACGGGCGTGCACTCGCGAGTGTGGAGGAAGCACTTGGGGACAGCAGGCTGCGTGCTCGTGCACACTCGTCCCTGGTCCCGCGTCTTGGAACGAGGGGCGCCCGCGGTGCCGTCAGCCTTCCGGCTGTGGCGCCACCTCCACCACTCGGGCCCCGGAACCCAGGAGGCCTCCCGACCGTGGTCCTTGGCTTGCAGCAACCTCCGCTCCCTGTGACCGAGTGGGCGGTGGCTTCTGTCCTGCAGGTCCCAGAGGCCAAGGGGTTGCGGCAGGTGGGGGAGGGCCAGCATGGGGGCTCCTGGGTCCCAGCCCTGAGTCCCGGGGCAGCACCGCCCGTGGGACGGGCAGCTGGGCTGTGTCCGTTCTTGCCGTCGTCTCCATGCCGGGAGAGGCCAGGCCAGAGCGGGACGTGGTGCTGGGCGCTCTCGGCCCCCGGCCCGCCTGCCCGTGCACACTGCTGTGTGTGTGTGTGCGCGGGCTCCGGGAGGTGGGGGCGCTCACCCACCCGCCCCACCCCCGGTGCCTGCAGCCCCCACCGAGGGCTGACACCAGGGAGGCAGAGCGGGCGTGGGCGCTGGGTGACGTGGTCTGCGTGCTCCCAAGGCGGCTGTCACGGTGCCCCTCAGCATCCTGATGCCACGTGCCAGGTAGTCCGAGATGCCCACTTTTGCTGTATCTTATGGATTTTAAGAAGTACAGTTTTTACATTTTTGGTATCTGAATTGAGAGGAGGCTTCGGTGCTCAAAGCTCACGGGTGGCTGACGTAGCAGCATTTTGGATTCAGTGAAGTGTGATCGTCCTAACTGGTGAAGCTGTGCTGTGGGTGACAGCAGCCTGGGCCCACCCTGTGGGCAGAGGCGCTGTCGCCCCTGTCCCCGCCTGCTGTGTCTGGTGGCACCCGGGGCTGGAGGGGCCGGTGCCTTTCCCGGGACCCACAGGGGCACGTGGATCCGGGTCCGGCCCCGCGCCCTTCGAGCCTAATTCCTGCTCCGTGAAGCGGGTCCGGACACGCCGGCTGCAGAGCGTGGTGGCGGTGGGCACGGTGGCAGCAGCTGGGCCCAGCCAGGCCCCTGGCTGGGTGCGCGCGGGCCTGCGAGGCGGGTGCTGCCGGGGCTGGCGTGTGGGGCCCGCATGGCCGCGAGTCCTGGCTGCAGGGCGTCCGCTCACACTTCCCGGCCGTGACCCCGGCCGTGACCCCGGCCGTCCCCAGTTTGGTGGCGTTGGTTTCTCCTTTTGTCCAGCGTGTGCTCAGGGCTCACAGGCCAGTCTGGGGGTCCTCGCCCTTCAGTGGGTCAGTCCAGCCCCGCTGGTTTCTCTGGCCTTGGGATTGTGAGGCGTCTGGACCATGGGGCTGTAGGGCGTCCCACCGCTGGGGTCTCTGCTTGTGTCCCTGTCGACGCTGGCTTAGAGGTTTCAGGCAAAGCGCCCAGGTGAGTGCGGGGGCGCCTTGCCCCCTCCCCAGGAGGCCCACTGCCGGCTCTTACCGGGAAGGGGGGGGCACCTTTCTCACACGGAAGGTCGTTTAGAGGCCTTTTCTGTGACTCCCCTGTATGGGTCCTTTTCCCATTTTTCTATCAGATATTTTGTTATTTTTCTCTGACTTTTGAGAGTTTATCAAATATCAAGAAGACTAACAGATTTACGTTACAAATATTTTCAATCCGTTTGACATTCGTCTTGATTTTGCTTACGGTGTTTGCGAACGGTTTTTTCTTTAACTTGTAGTTGAATGTGTCGTTGTTTTTGAAAATGGTGTTTGAGTTTTGAGTCATATTTATTTTCCCGTATGAACTTCAGCATCAACCTATCTAGCTCAGGCTGGGCGGGGCAGGTCGCTCGTTGGTGGCTGTGGAGAGACACTGTCATTCCACACGGTGGCTTTATGGTGCTGAGTCACCCTCCCTGAGAACAAGAGCTGCCTCTCCATTGATCAGGTGATTTCTGTCCCTGTCAGGAATGGCTTAACATCTTTCTCTTATAAATTTTTCACATTTTAAAATTGATTCCTAACTTTCATCTTTTTTTACGTTGCTCTTGTAAGTGGGGTTTTCCCTTCCAACATAACTTTTGGCTGGTGGTTTTTGTTCTTAATTTTACATCCTGATGTCCTTCCTAAATTCTTCCATTTGTTTGAGCTTCTCGGCTGACTGCGGGTTCGCAGGCACGGCGTCAGCCACCTGCAGGTACGGGGACTTTGCGTCTTCCTTTCCAGTCGCTGTCCCTGTTTGGCCTGGCTCCCTGACCCCTTCGATACAGTGGAAATGGCAGCGGGAATAGCGAGCGCCCTCGCTCCGCGCGGACCTCAGCGGGAGGGGCTCGCGTTTGTCCACGGAGGAGGGAGTGTGTGAGGGGCGATGTCTCTGACACACAGATTCTGTGACAGTCAGAGTTGCTGCTTCAGACGAGAGGCTATGAAGTGGGGCACAGCCTCGTCCGGCCCTCTACACGGGGCCTGTGGGCCGCATTCTCATCTGGGGTCGGGCTGCGGGGGGCTTCCGGCCCCCCATCCTGTGGGCAGAAGGCATTTCCTGGTGGCTGTAGGACTCAGGGCTGCTTGCTCCTCAAGGCCACTCTCTTAGGAGAGAGCCCTCTGCTTCCCTCCCCGACTGTTAGATCTTCGACAGCTCCCTGACCCCTGGCAAGGGCAGACCTGCCCAGGCGAGGCCCCTCTGGTCAGCTCATGGTGACCTTCACCTTTGCCGCGTAACGTTCCCTAATCACGGGGGGGTGGGGCACAGCTTGTCGTGTTCGCGGGTCCCACCGCAGTCGGGGGAGGGGGTCGTGCCGTGGGGGCACGCGGACAGCACCGGCCCCCTGCCCTGCCCGCTGCAGGGGGCCCCTCCCGCTCCCTGGTTCATCAGGGTTCTGTCATTGCTGGCTGCGGACTCTATCGAAGAACTTTTAAGGTTTTATTTATTTCTTCTCTATCTTATGTTCTTCCTTCTTTATGTAAATCCAAAATTTTGACCTGTGTAATCTTCCAGAAGAACTTTTTAAAGATGACTCTCAGGGCAGGTCCGCTGGCGACGGCTCCTTCGGCGGGGTCTGAGGAAGTGCTTTTCCTTCGCTTCGGAAAGATCGTCCGGCGGGAGGAACCGGTCTCGGCGGCCGGGTTTCCCGTTCTCTCCTTTCGGCACCCGAAACGCTTCGCCGCTTCCCCTCCCCGTGGTGGTCACGGCGCGGCCGGCCGTCTGGCCTCAGGCGCTCCCGCCCTAGCCCTGTCGTGTGCCCGCTCTGTCCTGGGTTTTCCCGCACTTTGTTACTGGCCCGCGTATCGGTTTCCGGTGTTTGCCCCTCCTGGTGTCTCTACGCTTCCTGCTCCGTAGTGCGGCATTTGCCATTAAGCGTGAAAATGTCTCAGCCGTCAGTGCTTCGGGCGTTTCCGCTGCTCCCGTCGGTCTGGAACCCCGTGCCGTGCGCGTCCGTCCCCCTCAGCTGTCTCAGCTCTCGCACGTTCTGGAGAGTTCTTTCCGGTTTCTGCTCTCTGCATTTCAGGCTCGGAAGTTCCTGTTGCCGCATGGTCACGCCCACGCGCGATTTCCCTGGCCGTGTCCAGTCTGCAGAAGCCCGTCCAAGGCCTTCTTCGCTTTTGTCACACTGTTTATTTTTCGTTATTTCCGGTATTTTTCTTTGATTCCGTTGTAGAGTTTGCATCCCTCTGCTTATCCTGCTCGTCTCTCTTGCACGCTGTCCACCTTCCCATTACAGCTCTTTGTCTAGGAATCACAGTTATTAAACCCCTTTCCGATAATTCCAGCATCTGTGTCATGACGGATTCTGGTGCGTTTTTTACATCGTTTGTTTTTTCCCTTTGTCTTTAGTCTGCCTCGTAATTTTTGGTTGAAAGTTGGGCCTGTATGAGGTAATAGGGACAGAGGGAGCCAGGCCTTTGTGAGGTTTACGTTAACCTGGCGAGGATGGGCCATGTGTCCCGTCTGCTGGGCCGTGCGTCCCGTCTGCTGGGCGGTGCGTCCTGTCTGCTGTAGCCGTGTGTCCCGTCTGCTGTAGCCGTGCTGTCAGAGGCGTCACCGTTCCTCTGGTATTGTCATTTTTGTCTCTGGGGTTTCCCGAGAACTCTTCGGAGAAAGTGTATGTCTTGCCTCTCTTGTGGCTGGAAGCTGCTGTCACACACTCGAGTCTTGCAGGTGTGGTGCTGAGGTGCAGGAAAGGGAGTGGTTTGTAATCTTGGTCTGTTGGTGACCCTGTGTCCCTGGACTGTGACCACCCTGCCCCATCCCTTAGGTGAGGCGAGATGGCTGCTGGGGGGGCCACCCTTCTTGCATGTAGGCTAAGGCTCTGGGGAGTCTCCTCCCCTGCGTAGGAGGCTTTGGTGATGGGAGAGTGTCCCAACTGTCGCTGCCCCCTCCCCCCGCCCCCCTCGCCAGAGCCTGCAGGGGATCTTTCTCCCATCTTCACATGGGTACCTGGTAGGTAAAACCTACCAGGATGTGGGGCCCGTCTGAGAACCGTGGCCCGAGGAGTTTCTTACTCACGCTCGGCTCCTGGCTTACGGCAGTTCATCAAAACGACCAGGTGCACTTGCTGCTGGGCTGTGGCTCCAGCAGCCCCTCTCGGGGCAGGCAGATCCTGGCCGGGAGTCTGTTCACTCATCTGTCCAGGTTCTAGGGCTGGTTTGCCAGCTCGTTCTCCCCACTTCAGCTCCCTGGTGGGTCCAAGAAGGGTCCTTGTAAGGACGGGAGTGAGGACTCGTGGCTCCTTGCATGAGAGCTGTCTCTGGAAGTCTGGGCCACTGTGGGGGTGGCCACTTGATCCCCTCAACCTGGTCAGTTGCGTACTGGCTCTCCGGCGTTTGAAGCAGCGGGGCCGCGGTGGAACGGGCCATGTGGCTGCGACGCGTGCGTGTCCGGGTGCTGCTGTGTCCCTTAACGCGGGCGTTTGCATGGGAGCACAGCGAGCTTGGCTTCGAGCCCCGCCCTTTCTGCGTGTGCTCTGTTTATCACGTTTGTAAATAGATATTATGTGTGTTTCATAAATAAGACTTGAAGTTTCCCTTTCTTCTGTAATCCAGAGCTATGCTGTCTAGTAATGCAGTCATATACCGCATGTGACTGTTTGTAATTAAAATTAAGTAAAACAGAAAATTCAGTTGTTTAGTCACACTGGCCACATGTCAAGAGCAGGTTTTGCTAGTGCAAATATAGAAAGTTTCTGTCATCACAGAAAATTGTGTTGGACGGTGCGGGTCTAGAGTCAGCAGTGTCCCGTGTCTGCGGAGGCATTATGTAATCTGTGCTGCCCGTCCAGAGGCCACCAGCCACAGGTGGCTTCTGGGCAGGTGCGCGCGCGCGCGCGCGTGCGTGTGTGGTATGCATGTGGTGTAGTGTGGTGTTTGAATTGTTGGTCTTTTTCTGGCTTATTCATAACAGCTTTTTATGCAGCAGGCAAATTAGCCCAGCAGCTCTCCTAGGAGCTGCAGATAGTTTTCCCTGCTTGTCACTGCCTTTTTCTGTGGCGCATGGTGACTCGTGGTTATTTAAAATGTTGCCGGAGTGTTCTGAGAGCTTCCATTGTTTTTCTCTTCTCAAGCTTAAATTAAGAGTTAAAGTTAGGAGTTCGCAATGCGAAGTAACCGTGGTAATTCTAAGTATGTCGAAATCAAAATAAAAGACAAGGCTGTAGCCATTGCCTCGGCTGCCACCACTGAGATTTTGACGTTCTCCGCATCTTCCTGACGACGCTGGTGGACGGTTCAAAGCCGCCGACGGCTCCAGAGCCTGGCGTGCCGGGCTGTCGGCCCCTCCTGCGCTCTGCCCTCTGCCTCTGGGGACCCACGCTGGGCGGAGCGGTGGCTCGCGGGTGAGGACGCAGAGCGCGGCAGGTGCCCGTGCCGCCCAGCCCTTGCCGGCGGGGCCGGTGCGTGGGCGCGGTGCCTTCCATGTCGCGAGCATCTCAGGGTGCAGACTGCTTCCGTGTTGGTGTGTACTCAGCGTGGGTCTCTCGGGTAAAGTAGACCCGACGTGACGTTTAGCGTTTGCCACGTGTAAGTGCGATCCGCTGCTGTCACGTCTCTGCCCAGCGCTGTGAGGCAGCGCCGCCTCTGCCCAGAGCGCGGTTTCCTGCCGCCCGCCCGCTCGCTGCGGTGGCCTCGCGGGGTCTCCCGTCCTCGCTGGCCGGCGGTCCTCTCTGGAGCATGCTGATTGCGACTCCCTCGTGCACGCCGCTGTTACAAACTTCTCTGTGTACAGAGCACTTTTGCTGTTTAGAATCACATTTTTTTAGGATTGACATCCAGAAATAGAACTGCACATTTTGAAGGAGTATTTTTAACATTTTCCCAGGCACGTTCACATTTGGATAGTTTCTGTGTTATTCTGCAAGACCATGAGAGCAAACCGGAGTGTTTAGGACATAGGTAAGGTATGTGCCTCTGCGACACTGGTGGCCCCACATATGCAAAGCCAGTGCGGCCCACGCTGTGGGCTGAGAGTATTTCCCTGAGATCTGGTTTGTGTGTTTATCCTTTATTCTTACTGTAGTGGCTTTAAAAGTAACTCTGCCTTAACCAAACACGGCTGTAGCTCCGAGGAGGCTGGCATCTGCGTGGCCTGTGGGCCTGGCCCAGACCTGCACCCGGGGTGGAGCCGCCGTGTCCTGTCAGCCACGAGACCCCA
>NW_024349802.1:520964-521382 GCF_902729225.1 Pteropus medius | reverse complement strand
GTGGGCCGTGTGCTCGCCTTTTCGCTGTCCCCTGGTGTGTGCGTGTGGAGTCTCGGCACGTGCAGTGACGCCCGGCCCTACTGCACACCTGAGGTTTCCTGTCGGTCCGGTAGAGGCTGTGGGTCTTCACCTCCTTAGCCTTGGGCTTGAAACTTTCCTTGTTTTCGTATCTTAGTGAAGCCGGAATCCCATACAGTAACGCGCGTGGCATGTGCCCTCGGACGTGCTGAGCCACCGGTGGCTGGGCTCCCGGTATCCCTGGCTCGGGGGCGATGAGGCCGGCGAGATCGGTGTGGAAGGGAGCGCACAGTGCCGTGGTCTGTGGCGTCGTTACAGGGCTATGCAGCTGTCACCACAGCAGCTCTAGAACATTTTCATCGTCCCCAGAACAGACCTGGGCCCGTAAGAGGCCACTCCC
>NW_024349802.1:494655-518674 GCF_902729225.1 Pteropus medius | reverse complement strand
GGAGCCGCGGCCGGGAGCCGCCAGAGCACACAGTTCCTGGGCGTACGCGCTCTGCCTCGCCGCTCCGGGTGGTTCCGGGCCCATCCCCGCATCCCACCTGCCTGCGCAGAAACCCGCTGCCGGGCCGAAGTGGGTCAGCCTGCCGGGGAGGCGGCCACCTGGGGCGGGGCAGGTCCACTTCTTGCCAGGCGCCTACCCAGGGCCGCCCTCCAGCCTGGCTTCGGCACCCAGCTCCGGACCAGCCCCTGCTCGCTCATCTGTCCACCCATCGGTGGTGGCCTTGGAAACACCCCTGGGGACTGCTCCGGGCCGGGGGGGTGGGGGTCCTGGCGGTGGGGCCCCAAGGGAGCGTTCAGGAGGCCGTCGGGGTGTGGGGGCGTCACGGGGAGTCTGGACCGCCCATGGCTCTGCTCTGTGGAGTCACCATGGTCTGAGCTTGTGCCCTGTGTCATTTGCTTATTGATTCGTCCACCTCTCCCACTGGACGTGCGGGCTCCACTCTGCCGCGGACGGGATGCGGGGGTCCGCCAGACTCCCGCACCGTGGCCTCACCCCCAGTGGGGCCTTTGGGAGGTGGCCAGGGTTAGACGAGGTCGTGAGGGGGCCCCCGGGAGGGGATCGTGCCTGCACAGGAAAGGGAAGGGAGCATGGCTGGAAGGTGGTGGTGCTGGGGGGGCCAGTGGTGAGCGGGCGACACCCCCCTCGGGGGCCCCCACTGCACTGTGGAGGGACGGCTGGGGCGCCCCAGCGTGGGGAGGAAACACCCCTGGGGGCTGCGCAGGGCCTGGTGCTGGGCCGGGTCCCAGCTCTGTCCCTTTGGCCATGCTCTTCCTTGGCGGAGGTGGTGACCTGGCTCCAGGCTCTGGGTGCAGGCCCCCCGGGCACCTGGGTGTGTGGCCCCGTCACATGAGCTGAGCGGTTCCTCGTTGAGTATCAGTCAGGAAATTGCACAGAGCAGGGAAGTATAAATAACCCTCCCACCCCACCCGCCTCTGGTCCCATGTCCACACCCTGATGTCTGCCGGCCGTGACGCTGGAGTTTGGCAACCTCCCTCAGCAGGCCCTGGATAGTGTGTTTTTGTAGCCTACCCTTTTGGGGAGTAAACTGGGAAGTCTTTCTATGTAAATTAATATGCATCATCCATTTTAATGGTTCAGAGTATTTCATTATATGGGTAAGTCATCGTTTAAATTAAAGCCATTTTTCTATCAGTGGACCGTAGGTTGTTCGAGTTTATAGTAATGCTACAGGTAGATTTGGAAGCATATAATTTTGGCTCACACGACTATAAACGAGCAGGTGTCGCGGGTCTTTATCACTGGTCAGTGGGAGGGCCGATCGTGAGCTGGCCAGGTAGGTCATCTGGTCAGCGGTGCAGAGACGAATCTGCTTGACAGGCCAAGACCGGCCCCCAGGCGGCCGCACTCCACAGACGCCACCTTCCTGCCGTCAGGAGTGACCTGCGTTCCGCAGTTCGGGCTTCACGGAGCTGAGAGCAGCTCAGAGGTGAGCGCAGGCGGAGACGGCCTGGTGGAGAGTGACAGGACGCCCCAGCCCTGTGATGAGCACATCCGCCTCAGCGCTCACGGAGGAACAGGCCCCAGACCTAGCCTCCTGTCCTAAAGGAGTTAGAGCCACGGGACACGTGTGTGACCTGCGGTTTTAACCTCAGGCAGCCCAGGGCAGTGCAGCTGAGTGAGGGCCGAGGGGTCAGCCTGCTGGCCGCACGGCGTGCAGCCTGGAGAGGGTTTCTAGGTGAGTGTCCTGCAGGGGGAAGTTTACAGTTTTATTGTTTACGTCCAGTCAAAAACCACCAGGCAGGCAGAGAGGCGGGAGGGGCTGGCGCCGCGTGCGCGGCCGCCGGGGCCCTTCTGCTCACGTCGACGCATGTTTCTTTCCCTTTCACGGAATTCCGCTCTCTGTGTTTTCCTTTCTTTTCATTACTTTGGGTACGATTTGCTCTGCTACACCTGATTTCTAAAGGTAGAAGACAAAAATGACCAGTTTCAGAAATTCGACATGGGACGTCACCACTCAGAATCTTGCAGCATTAGGAAGGTAATGTGGGAAATAGAGCAACTTCACGTCAGTAAATTTGAAAACTCACGTGGAAGGAACGTACTCTTGGAAAAATAAAGTATCTCAGCTCAGTCAGGAAGCAGTAATCGGGCTCAGCGGCCCTCCGTCCAGTAAAATAAAATTCTGCCCCGCACTCTTCCACAGAAAACGCTCTGGGACCAAGCGGTTTCACTGGCAGATTGTGCCAGACGTTTCAGCAGAAACAATAACAGTTCTACGGAGGCTTTTCAAGAAGATGGAAGCGTAAGCGACACCTCCTCCCTTACCCTGTGACACAAGCACGCGCCTGACGTCAAAGGCAGACAGACGTTCCGTGATGAGAACACGGCTCGAGATCCTCCGTGAAGTAAATGCAGAAATTCAGAGAACTTAACAAATCAAATATGTAAAACTATATATGTGTCATCTGTAAATAAACGTGCACATACGCAAGCATGTAAACAACAGCTTGTCAGAAGTTAATACCATGTCACCAAGGAAAGCAAGCCTGGCTTGACGTTCAAAAATTAATAAATGGAATTCACATGTCAACAGATTGAAAAAGAAAAGCCACACGTCACCTCCATAGGTGCCGAGAGAGAACTTGACACACTCCTTAGCAGTTCCTGCTGAGCACGCCCAGCAGACCACGAGCAGAAGGGAACTTCAGCGCAGGAGCACGGCACGGCCTGCAGCTGAGGCGTGGGCCTCAGGGTGCTGGCGGGCGACAGGATGATGGGTGACGGGCAGCAGGCAGCAGGGGCCGCAGAAGATGTGCAGCCTGAAGGGAAGGGCCCCGAGCAAGGCCGGCAAGAGCCCCGACTGCCGTGCAGACCGTGCGGGGCCCACACAGGCGCTGCTGCGGCTGATGCCTGTGGTCCGCGGGGTCCGCGGCCTCCGAGGTCGGTTTGAAAGCATCTATTGTGCACTAGCTGTGAACGACTGGGGACTTAGGAAATGAAGTTTGCGACACCCCTGACCTCCTGGGGCACAAATCGAGTGAAACACGTTAACGTCTGTGCTCTGAAAAGCACGGGACGCCGGGGAAAGACGCAGGCGACGTGAAGACGCTGAGGGGCAGACGTAACGTGTGCGCGGTGGCCCCTGTCGCGAGCCAGCTCCTGCCACGGCCCCCGGAGCCTCGGTGTGCAAGCGCAGGGAGCCGTGTCTGCTGCCCGCGCGGCTGGCCCGGTGCCCCGTCGGGGCGGGCAGAGCTGAGTGTGGGCTTCCTCCTAGGGCGGCACCCAGCCTGCACCCCCAGCGCGCAGCCCCCGAGGGAGGGCGAGCTGGGCCTCCGCACAGCCCCCCGCCCGCCCCAGGCCAGGCGGGCAGGGGGTCTTCGGAGCAGGGTGTGTTGGAGCCCGTTGGTAAATGGCCACAGTACTTTCCGCTCAAGGAACTCTCTGTCCCTTCCTGCGCCTTGTCTTGGGCTCCCACCGGGCTGCTGGCGCAATTCCTTTTTCGGTCACTCAGAGACTCCTCTTGGGAGAAAGCCTAACAAGGCTGGGCCGGTTCTATCTTTAACGGGACTCGCGGGCGGGGCTGCTGGCAGGCGTGGGGCCCAGAGCTGCCGCCCCGGCCACCTGCGCAGCCTCAGGACGGGGAGCTCTTTCGTTTGGCTGGCTGCTGTGTACTTTAAAAAAAAAAAAAAAATTGTGCTCTTTCTTGCCAAAATTTGTAATTCATTTTTCCAAAATATTTTCTTTTAGCTTTCCTTCCTAGGAAAGAACCCACGTATTTCTATCAGTTGCCTATTTTTTTCCCTAAAGTTAGGAGAAGCTCCTTTATCTGTAGAATTTTGGTCAAGCACAGGTTGCAGCTTGGAGCGCTGACTTGCTGGTGGTCTCAGGTGAAGGCCGGCAGGCGTCACCATCAGGCAGGACACCAACTGCTGAGCGGAGTCCCCTGCCTGGGGCCTGTGTTCAGTTCCCGCTTTACCGGGGTGCAGAGCCCGTGGAGCACGCCACGGAGGGGCTTGTCCTGCCCGCCGCAAGATGCCCGTGCTGTCGGCCCCGCAGAGAGCTCTGTCCAGGGTCACCCAGACCTCGAAGGCCGGCAGCTCTGTCCTCAGCTGTTTGTGTGCAGCTCTTGTGTGGGGATGAGTGCCAGGCCTGGCGACCAGTACCACCCACCTCCCTGGTGTGCACGCTAGCATGGACTCTGCCGATCAGGGGCCACCTCTGTGCTCGGTGACTGTCCAAGGCAGGCTCATCAAGAAGTGGACGCTCAGCCCCAGGTACTGGGCACGGGCCCAGCCAGGAAGTGGATGCTCAGCCCTGGGTGCTGGGCACGGGCCCCCAGGAAGTGGATGCTCAGCCCCGGGTACTAAGCATGGTCCCCCAGGAAGTAGACGCTCAGCCCTGAGTGTCAGGCGTGGGCCCCCCAGGAAGTGGACACTCCTTCCTGGGTACTGGGCATGAGCCCAGCCAGGGAAGTAGATGCTCAGCCCTGGGTATCAGGCATGGACCCAGCCAGGAGTAGGTGCTCAAGCCTGGGCTGGGCACAGCCCGAGCAAGAAGCCAGACACTCCAGACTGAGCATCCACTTCCTGGCTGGGCCCATGGGTACCAGGCATGGGCCCAGCCAAGTGGATCTCAGCCCCGGGGTGCAGGCACTGGCCCCAGGAAGTAGATGCTCAGCCCTGGGTGTCGGGCATGGGCCCCCCAGGAAGTGGACGCTCAGTCCTGGGTGTCGGGCATGGGCCCCCCAGGAAGTGGACGCTCAGTCCTGGGTGCCAGGCACGGGTCCCCAGGAAGTGACAGAGCAGGAATGTAAGCCGTGTACTCCCTGGAAAGCCCTCCAGGGTGACTGCACTGGTTTGTGGGAGCTGACCTGTGTCAGGAACTGGGAGCCAGGGGTTAAATGCAGCAGTTACTAAAAATCTGATTCTATAAACGTACAATTGGGTATATTATGTTGAAACCAAGGATAACGATGCTCCCTCATCTCTTCCTAATTACTTCAGTACATATTACTGTCGCGATCCTGGTCGTTGGTGTCTGCTGTGTCTCAGGTGGGGACGCAGCAGCACGTCACCAAGGCCCCAGCTCTGTGCTCCGCCGTGTCACGTCAGGAGCTCGACGTGGGCCTCGTGGGGCATTTACACAACAGAGTGGATTTCGCCCCGGAGAGCTGGCTGTGGGATCCTTACCAGCACACGTCCGTACACCAGGCAGAGTAGGTGCTGTCTCGGTGACCGCGGAGGACACATCTGTCCCCAGGGCAGCGATTCCTGGTATGTCAGAAACTAGCACAGGAGCCTTTGTCAGGCGAGGGCATTGCGACACCAGCGCCCCCTGTCACAGGTGAGGTTTGGTAAGAGAGCCCAGCGGATGGCATGTTCCGGAACCATCAGCCCGGGTGGTGGGGCCTGACCTCCGAGCCGCGGTGACTTATGGCTCCACCAGCGAGGTTTCGTTTGCCCGTGAAGCACCCTGCAGCTCCGTTCGCCTGCAAAGGAAGCCCTTCTGGTAGCAGAAATCCCCGCAGCGTGTCGGTAACACATCATCTTCCCGGCAGTTCCGCCAGGAGCCGAGTCTCTTGCAGAATGACTGATGCCTGGTGTGTCTCGGTCTGTCCTTGAGTGCTATGGTCACTGGTGCCCGAGCGCAGTGTGGACTTGCTGTCCCTTAAGAACTGGGAACCAGCGGCTTTCAAGCTGCGCTCCTGAGCGGGGTGTCAAGGAGAGATGTACGTGTCTCCCCTGCCTGGCCATTAAGGGGTCGGGGAGGTCAGAGAGCAAGGGAGGGGGCACGTCCCCTCGTCCAGACGTCCAGACGCACTCCCGGCGGAGCACACAGTGGCGCCCCGCCCCGCCCCGTGCTGCCCTGGGCGGTGGGACGGTGAGGTGTCCTTTGGTCTCTGGTTTTGTTCCCACAGAGTTAAATAACGGACGTTTTCATTATGAAAATTTCTAACTTACACATAGAGGGCAGGACCGTACCCATTACCCCCATTCAGAGTTTTAACTGTGGCCCGCCCTCTCCGCCCTCCCCCTCACCACGCGAGGCTGAGGCCATGGCGTCTGCACTGGCGCGTTCTCCCGTGTGTGTCCCAGAATTAAAAACCCCACAGGCGACTTATAGCGCGAGACCAGCAGCCCGTCGGGGCATCAGGCGCCGTCAGCGCCGCATCTTCCCAGCCGTGTGGTCACTGACTCGTAGCTCGCGTGCTGAAACGGGTCGGGATGTGGGTAGGGATGAACTTTTCGCGACTTTACGGAGGCGTGACTGACGTGATGCAGACTTGGGGTGCGCAAAGCATGCTGTTCGACACGTTCCGTGGCGCGTCTGCCCCTGGGAGGCCGGTGCGGCCGTCCGCAGGGGAGTTCCCATGGCCCTCAGCAGTGGAGGTGCCCGCCACCTCGCAGCCCCGGGCTTTCCGTCCGCCCCCCACGGCCGTCGCTTTGCGCTGTCGGGAATCCCGGAGAGCCGAGTCAGGCGGCGTGCGCGCTTCCTCGTCTGGGGGCCTCACGCGCTGGGGTTTGGCTCCGTGTGGCTTCCACCCCTCAGAGTGCACGTGTCCCGGCCCAGCACGTCCTGTCTCGGTGACAGCGCCTGGGAACAGGGTGTGCTCGCCAGTTGTCTGGACTGTTAGGTCAGAGGTGCTGACTGCTGCGTGCTGACTGCCGTTCCGTGTCTTGACTGTGTGTGTGTGGTGTGTGTGTGTGTGCGCACTAGTGTGCTTGCATGCAGGTGGGGTGCACTCGTGTGTGTGCAGGTAATGAGGCCACTCATGTGCCACACAGGTGTGTGTGTACTCAAGTGTGTGTGCAGGTGTGGTGCACTCTGTGCACAGATAGTAATGCCATGTGTGTGCAGGTGTGCACCGTGTGCATACACAGGTGTGTGTACTAAAATGTGTGTGCAAGGTGTCGTGCACTAAAGTGATAGTGCACAGATGTGTATTTTCGTGTGCGTCATGCAGGTGTGCATGCACTTTCGTGTTCTGAGGTATTGTGCACACTGCGTGTGTGTCACAGGTGTGGTGCACTTTCATTATTTTATACACAGGTGTGGTATTGAAAATGCTCGTATTGTATTGTGCATGCAGGTGTGGTGCTCGTGTGTGTGCAGGTGTGCGTGCACCTGTGTGCGTGCGCAGGTGTGCGTGCACTCGTGTGTGTGCAAGTGTGTGTGTACTCGTGTGCATGCGCAGGTGTGTGTGTACTCATGTGTGTGCAGGTGTGTGCACTCGCATGCTTGCACAGGTGTGTGTGCATGCACACATGTCGCACTGTGCTGGCTTCCTGATGGACTGTCCCGCTGGTCATTGCACAGTGCTCTGTGTCCTGGGGTCTTTGTCTCACTGATGTGGCCTTGCCGGCCCTCGGCCTGGCGTGTGCGGGCTGCGCCTTTCTGCCTGTCACTTGGAGCCGTCCGGTCGTTGTGGTGCCAGTCTGTCCCTTCCCCGCAGCATGTGCTCCACTCCCCATCCTGCCTGCTGGTCCCCTCGCCTTACCTGGGACGTATGCACGCGCCGTCTGGAGACCAGAACTTGCTGGGCTGTCCGGTACCGCAGCCACTGGCCACGTGTGGCCGTTGACCACTTGGAATGTGGCCAGTGTTGAGTTTTTACCTTTATTTAGCTTTAGCGTAAGTGTCCAGGAATGGCTCGTGCCTGCCACCCCACCGGCGGCCGGCGTGGCCGCGGGCACAGGTGGCCACGGCTGCCGTTTGCCGTCGGCTCTGTCCGTGCCCCTTCGTCTCCCCGCTCCTGTTTTGTTTTGGATTATTTCCAGCTTTTTTGCTTTCTATTTTAATTTCTGTCTTGGCTTTTTGCTTTGTAAAAATGTTTTTAAGCGGTCGCTCCAGATCTGTGCTCTGTGGGCCCGAACGTTCACCATCGCCCCAGGTGGCGTCACGCTGCTTCACGTACAGCGTGGAGTGCCGGAGTCGTGCAGGTTTGCACCCGGCACGTGCGTTGTGCCACACGCACCCACACCCCTTCAGTTAGGGGGCACGGGCCGCCGCGCCCCAGCCAGGGCCCGCCCGCCGCCTGGGCCGGGGCCAGTGTTGGTCCGGCCATGCGTGGGGGCGCCCGCCCCGCCCTGCCGCATCCCTCACAGAGGGCGATGGGACAGAGCCTGGGCTTCGGTGTTCAGAGCTGGTTTCTATGGCTCGGGGACTGGAAAGACGCTTGGCTGGATATGTAATCTTTGGTTTACACTTCATTTCATTGGAATTTTTAAAAATGGTTTTTCCACTGCTGCCTTGATTTATGTGTCGCTTTGGACGAGTCTGGTGCCAGTCTCCTGTCCCGACTGGCACGGTAGTTGGGCTTTGTTCCCGGAGGCCTCGAGGGTGTGCCCTCACCTTGGAAATCTCGTCGTGTCCAGGTGCGTCTTACAGTTCGGCGTCGGGTTCGTTTATCAGGCGCCCGGGGACCGTTTCTGTGTGAGTCTGCGTGTCTGCTGTCCGGAAGGTTTCCTTGGATTACGCCTTCAGCTGTCGGCTCCGATGGCCTTGGTCGTCCTCTGGGGCTGCGGTGATACGTGTTCTTTCTTCGTCCACTTCCGTTTTTACTTTTTTTCTTTCCTGCTGTTTTTTCATCGTGTCATTTTCACTTTCTTGGTTGGATTTTCCAGCTCTGGCGTCCCTTACAAATTTTCCTGTCAGTCATTTCTCCTTTGGCACTTGGAAATTTACTCTTTTCTGTGGGGATTGCCTCTTTTTTTCCCATTTCTCCCCCCCCGCTCTCTCCCCCTCCCTCCTCTCCTCCCCTCCCCTCCCGCTTGCTCCCACCGTTTCTGTCTTAGTTTTGCATTTCTGACTTTGGTTCTTCACGTTCTCAAATGCTGGTCTCAGTGTTTGAATCTGTTTGCAGCGTGGTGTTGTAAATCTGTTCTGATCCGTGACCCTTTTTCTGAAGTGGAGACTTGGTTCTCGGTTGTATGTGCACGTTTTTCTTTCTTACTTTTTGCAGCCGCCTCGTGGGACTGGGTGACCTTTCTTTGTTCGCCGTAAGGGTGTCCGGGCGTTTACGGGATTCCTGGGTGAACAGCACCCTCTTCTGTTCACCCAGCAAAGTCCAGGTGTGTCAGGGGCTCCGAGGCCAGTGGCGGCAGTCGCACGGTCCCCCTCTGTCCTGTGAGTCCCTGTTCCCCCTCCCGCCATCTCCCCAGGTGCCCCCACGGTGTCCCCCTCTTCCGGGTCCCTGCTCGTCTGGAGCTGCGCCCCCGGCACGCCTTCCCACGCTGCACCAGCCTACACCCTGCAGTCTCTTCCCCACGGACAAGCAGACGAGGGGCCTTTGCTGGCACTTTTGGGGCCGGAGGCTTCTGGCTGCACCTCAGGATCTGCCTCAGGCCCCCCAACAGCTCCTGTCTGCCCTGTCACAGTGCGCAGTGACACGCTGGTAGCCACGACCACCCAGGACTGGCTCAGTGACCGCCGGGGGCCAGGTTGGAGGGCATAAGCTGCTGGCGTGGCTGCAGGCCTGAGGACCTGTCGGGTCGCTGGCCCTGGGGGCGAACGGTAGGCACAGTGCCAATGGCTGGACGCTCTAGTGTGGTGGCAAACCAGCGTCCACTCATGGCCTCAGGGTGTGGGCCCCCAGAACGCCCCGCCACACCCTGCCAAGTTCGGGGCGAGGAGAAGTACCTGAAGGCACTGGGCAGTGCCCTGAGGATGTCACATCAGGCAGCGTGTCCTTCGGTCCCTGTTTGCAAGACTGGTCATTCCCCGATAAGAAGGTGACAGGGGCGTTGGCCATGCTCTTCCTCCTCCCAGACACACGGGGGGTTGCAGGAGCCCCCCACAGGGCCGTCTGCGTGTGGGGAGGAGTGGGCGGGGCATCAGGCTGTTCCTGGGGGGCAGTGTCGGCTAGGGGTGAGGGTCAAGTGGCCGGCTCTGCCAAGGGCCAAAGAGGCAGGGGCCGACAGGAGGCACGGGCAAGAGAGGCTGCGAGGGACCCGGCTGGTCTCTGGGGTGAGCGCGGGGCCTGACTCGCCCGAGCCGCCCTGTGCCAAGGTCAGCTCTGAGCACACGTGTCCCCACGAATCTGTCTGCTGCACCCAAGTTTCCAAGGAGATGGGCACCGTCGTCCGCGCCGTACCCCCCGGCTGCAGATGCGCAGGCAGCGTCTCGCCCCTCCCGTGGTGGCCGGTGTGGTCCTTCCCGGTCTCGCGGGTCACCAGGCCTCTGCCACCGGCCCCTCCGTCCGCTGCTCTCCACTCTTCAGGCTCCGTCTTTTGCTTTCTCTGGTTAATTTGCTGCACGTGTCTGGCGGCAGCTCTGGCCGAGGGTGGCAGGCCAGTGGCCGTAGGCTCTGGGGAGAGAGGGACTGCCCGCTGGGTGTGGTGCTCGCCCCATCTGCTGCCCCGTGCCCCGTCTGGTCCTTGCTGGAGCCCCTGGAGAACCAGGAGGGAGGGTGGTGGCCTGGTGGCGCCCGGCCACTGTGGGCCTCAGGCCCCCTCCCGATGCTCAGCAGCCAGTCCCCGGGCCTCCCCGAGCACCCCAGGCCCCGGCCCTGGGCCCAGGCCACTCACATCTACAGTGCCCCCCGCTGGGTCCACGTGGCCCTGCCGCACTTCACTGGGCACCCCTCTCTCTTGGGCCATCCCGTCAGTGGGGTGCTGGGAGCGAATGGAGCCCGAGCACCAAGGGGGGCCCCTGGCCGTGTCCAGTGGGACACGCAGTCGCCTTAGGGAACTCCCGTCACGCGGTCATGAAGAGTGTGGGGGGCCCAGCTTCGGGCACCGCTGCTCCCTGTGGCCTACAGTTCCCCCTTCAAGGGAGCAAAGCCCACTGCGGGTCCCCTTCCTGTCACAGCTCAGACAAGGCAACAGCCGGGCACCGTCCTCCTGCTGGACGTGCTGCCCACTCCCTGCCATCGCCAGGCTGCTTCCCGGCCACACTGCAGGTCACCCGTCCTGCTGACACGGCACCTGGCGCTCCTCCTCACAGGGACATTCCACGCAGGGCCTGGTGCCCGCGTCCTCTGTCCCTGCGGACAGCTCCGTGGGTCTGAGTCCTGGGCACGGTCACTTCCCGTCAGGGCCCACACGCCCTCGTCCCCAGGCAGCCTGTCTCCCCCAGGCCAGTTGAGTGCAGCCCACACTTGTCGAGGGGCCCGACTGCCGGGCACTGGCACCAGCAGGAGACGGTGCCAGGTGGGTTCCAGGGCCCGACGTGTTAGGTGTGGGTCGCGGGTGCGGGGCCTGCCTCCGGGTGCTGTGCTTGGGAGCCGAAGGCAGTGTTGGGGGGTTTTGATATATGCTTCAGAGCCAACCAGTGCTGCCCTGTGTCAGGAGGTGCCCGGGATGTGGGGGGCGGGCAGGGCCCAGGAGGAGCCCCATGGTCGGCACGGGCTTGTACGGTTAAGTTAAGGACAGGCGGGCTGGGGACCTGGACACAAGCACCATCCTGGCCTCTGAGGGCCCCAAGACTGCCCGCCTGCTGGTCCCCGTGGCTCCTCCCCTATCACAGGTGGCCCTTCCTGCCTCTGCACCCCGGGACTGGGCACAGCCCCTCGACGTCATGGCACAGCTGCCTCGTCACCCAGCAGGGGGCCCCGGACTGCCGCTCGGCCGCTCTTGGGGACAGTGTCCGTGAGCGCCTTGTCCCCTGTGAGCTGGTCAACATCTGCTCGAGTGACCTGTGGGCCACCCAGCTGTCGAGCGAGCCCTTGACGGTGTCACCCCGAGGTGCCACCCATCGTGCGGGGCGCCCCGGCCTGCCAGTGCGGTTCACTGCCGGGACGTGACGTGGGCCGGGACCTGTGTGGACGCGGGGCCTTTGGTCCCACCAGCCGTGCCGCGGGCCGGTGCCCTGCAGCGCTGCAGAACACCCGGTGACGCGGCCCTGTGCTTCTCCCTAGGTCGTCCACTCGCACAAGCCGCACTTCGTGGCCCTGCACTGCCAGGAGTTTGGGGGCAAGAACTACGAAGCCTCCATGTCACACGTGGACACGTTCGTCAAGTAAGTCCGGGCCGCGTGCCCCCGGCTGCTCCCCGTGGCAGCCCGGGCTCAACCTCACCGTGCCGAGCCGGTGCGGGGCAGCTCCTGGGGGCGGGGCGCAGGCATGTGATGGCGAGCCCCCTGGGGGGCATGGGTGACAGCAGTGCCTCCTGGGAGTGGGGTGCAGGGTGACAGTGATGCCTCGGGCTCAGAGGCTTCAGCTTTGAGCTCCAGGCAGAGTTTTGTCCGTGTGTGCCGGAGGTCACACCTGGTGTGGTCTGCTGCCGCTGAGTGTGGACGGGACTGAGCTCCCTCCAGCAGTTCGCAGCTGCGTTCGTCACGGCGAGCTGGAACAGAGCTGCCGTCTGTGGCAGGGAGGAGCCGGCGCCACGTGCCAGCTGCCATGCACACGCAGCCTGGTGGGGGGGGATGCGTGCTGGGAGGGGCAGCTGCGCGTGGCGGCGGGCGGAGGGGCGCGTCCGGGCCTTGCTCGGTGCACGCGGCGTCCCCGTCAGCGGGGCCCCTGCCTCTTCCCTTCTGTCCGTGGCCTGGGTGCCAGGGATGCCCCATCTGCCCCAAGACCCGCCGCGCCCACCTTCCACGTCCTCTGTGAAGTGGCGTTGTCCCCGGCCCCTGGACTCTGGGCACTGTGTCTGCTTCCTCAGCAGAGGGTGGAGAAGGGACGCTTCCTGATTTCTGAGGCTGGTCATCAAAGGCCACCATGCGGGAACGTGGCCGGGGCAGGGGGGCCGGCGTGTCTGTACCCTCGCAGCCTGGTGCCCAGCCTGAGGGTGACTCCAGCCGCTGTCACCGGCCTCAGACCTCCTGCCAGGGTCCCTGGCCTCACGCATTGACACAAGCCACCGCATTCAGTTGTTAAATTGTGGGGTAATTTGTCAAAGGGAGATTTTTTAAAAACTGCCAAAGTAACCTACAATCTTCTCATAGTAATCTATAATTTCAGGGCAGTTTCAATCAGAAACTGGCCCAGGCTGCCGTGGACAGCGAGGGGTGGCGCCCGCCTCCCTCAGCCCTCGCTCGCAGGGCCGACCGGAACCGTGCCGGGCGCCATCCGCGTCCTGACCGGAGCGCCACGGCGCCGGTGCCGTCCTGGCCTCGGCCAGGGAGAGGCCCCCGAAAGCATGGCTGGCCCGAGAAGAGACGGATGAGCGTGCCGCGTTCACACTGAAACCGTTTGCCGAGAGACGCCGTGAGCGTTCGGAGGACGGGGCCCCGTGTGGGAAGGGCCGCCGCACGCCGTGGGCGAGTCGGGGCGCGGCGGCGGGGCACCCGGGAGACCCCGCCGGGCCCCCGCCTGCGTCGTGCGGGACGCGCGTGGGCAGTTCATTGTGCGCAGTCCTCTTCTGAAAAGGTTAAGAAGCGTGAGAACACGTCGCTCGTCTTTGGCAGTCCTCGGCTCGGACGGGTTCTGGTGCTGTGACTCCTGGTCACTCGTTTTTCTTGAGTCGTGATCTGCTCTCAGGCCCCTCCAGTGACGTTACTTCTGACCCTGGGCTTTCAGCTCAAGAATTTTCTTGCGTGGCTTTTAAATGTCCCATCTTCCCTCCCGTCGTTTCTTTTGAATCTTCGATCGTATCTGCAGTGGCTGTTTCAGGGAATTTTTCAGGGGATTCCGTCATTTTTGTTCTCTGCAGGTTTGTTTCTCTTGACTGCATTTTTGTGGATCGTGGGTCATACTTTGTTGTTTCACACGTCAAGTGATTTATTTTTTATCTTTTTATTTTTTACGCCTACAGCACCTGGTCTTCCTAGGTGGTCTCCCACCCAAGGACTAACCAGGCCTGACCCTGCGAGATCAGGCGAGATCGGGCCTGTTCGGGGTGGCGTGGCCGTAGACTCATTTTTGAGCTGATAGTGGACATCACGAATGTCCTGTGTTGCTTGGAGTCTGAACCTCGTTTTCGTCCTTCAGACACTTCGAGGCTTGTTTTCGCTGGCAGGCAAGGTCTGGCGGTCAGTTTGGTGCCCTCCGGGCTCGTCCTCTCCCTCCGCTTTTCCACACCCCTTCCTGCCTTGCGGCCGGTCCCTGTCTTCCTGGCCCACGTGCTGGTGTCAGACGGCGCCCTTGCCCTTGCCCCGCTCTTGAGCTCGGGGCCAGGCCGGTGAGCGGGGGTCCCGCGCTCCCCGTCACCGATCTGCTTTGCTGTCGGGGCCCCGTGCTCGGCGGGCTCCGTTCCAGTGGTGCTGACGGGGGCGGCGGAGAGGCCTCCACGTGAGGCCTTCCTGGCGACAGCTCACGGCAGCGAGCCGAGCCGCAGGGACGGCACCCGCCTCACGGGGCTCAGAGACCCTTCTTCCTGCTGCGACGCCTCAGCCACAGTCCTCAGCTTGGGGCCCGGTCCTCAGCTTTCTCCTGCAAGCAGCGAACGGGCGGAAGCGCCTGGGCCCGGGGGGGCGTTGGTGCAGGGCGACCGGCCTGGAGAGCTGACTTCTCCGTGGGGACTAAAACCACCAGGGGACCCACAGACCATGGGGCCACACGTGGGGCGTGGCCCTGGGCGGTTATCAGTGTCTGGGCCTCAGGGCCACGTGGAGACCGCAGCCGGTGGGGGTGGCCTGTGCCCTCCCCAGGGACACACAGCGGGTCTGGTTCCTGCACCCCGGCTGGCGGTGTTTTCAGGGCGATGTCAGGCGCGGCGCCCAGGCCAGCGTCCCGTGTCCCGTCCGCACAGCTGTAAATGGCGTGGCACGTGAGTGGCGTCCGGTCACAGCGCCCTCTCTTGTTGCAGAGAACTGCTGTCGAGCGACGCGATGAAGGAGTTTAACCGGGCCCGCGTCTACCTGGATGAGAACTACCGGTCGCAGGAGCAGTTCACGGTAAGCCCGTTCCGCTCCGGGGCGTCACCACCACAGCGGCGCAGCGCCCTGCCTATGGCCACGTGGTCCGTGCCCACGGCCCCCCGTGGGCAGGCGGATGCAGCATGCACAGGGGGCCTAGGCTGCTTCCCTAGGTGCCCTCGGAGGGCTCCTGGTCAGCTGGTGTGGACACGGCCCGCATGGAGGCTGGCAGGTGGACAGCTGGTGGGGCGAGGAAGGTGGCCCGGGGCCACGGAGTGTGGGAAACGGAGTCGGGGGCTGCAGGCTCGCAGATGAGGGGCTGCACCGTGCCTGGGTCCGCGCTGCAGAGCTGCCCGCCAGCCAGGCCTGCTCCTGTGCTCAGCCAGCCCGTTCAGGCCCTGAGCCAGTCTCTGAGGGCTGGGTGTCTCTCTAGAGAGCAGCTGGCCACAGGGGAGCAGGACAGAGCCTTCCACAGAGCTGGGGGAGACTGTGGCCCCTTGGAAGGTGGCCGCAGTAAGGGGCAGCAACTGTAGGCTGTCCAGGTGTGGGGTGGTGGTGCCAGTTTTAAGCAGCTGGCAGTTGGTTTAGAGGACAAACGTGTTGAGCACCCTGTGTCCAGTAAGGCCCTGACGCTGCTGTGTTAGCTGTGTCCTCGGCTTTCTGCAGCCCTGGTGTCCGTGGCTCACTCTGCCACATTGTCGTGCGTGCAGGTATGGGCCGGCTCGGGCTCTGCAGCGTGGCGTTGTCTGCAGGCAGTGGGCGCGGGTCTTGTTCCTCAGCTCATCCCCCTCCCGTGTGCCGGGGCTGGGGACGCGCACCCTGTGCCGGTGGCAGGGGCGGACGTGCCGTTCGCCGGGCGCTGACCCGCTGAGGTCATCCTGTGGGTTAGAGGCACCTGTCAATTTTAAGTCTTCAAATCCAAAGTGTCTGATGCCAGTTAGGTCGTGTCTGCCCGTTGCCGAGAGCGTCACCGTCCACTGTCACGTGTCCGCCTTCAGCTGTGTCTGCAGGATCCCGCGTCCCTGGCGTCTCAGAAGCCCCCCCGACCCTCCGTGCAGCCTCCGCCACAGTCGCAGGTGGCCGTCCCGCCAACCCGCTCAGGTGCCACAGTCGCAGGTGGCCCTTGCGCCAACCCGCTCAGGTGCCACAGTCGCAGGTGGCCCTCGCGCCAACCCGCTCAGGTGCCGCAGTCGCAGGTGGCCGTCCCGCCAACCCGCTCAGGTGCCACAGTCGCAGGTGGCCCTCGCGCCAACCCACTCAGGTGCCGCAGGCCCACAGCAGTCGGGGCGCTCGTCTCCCGAGCTCAGGACACAGCCCCCTCCCTGTCTCCTCTGCCCTTTCTCCTCCCCGCTCCTGGCTGCTTCCTCTCTGCTCACCCTTTCAACAAACCCGTTTTCCCTTGACACACTTCCTTTTGCTGTGACCCAACTCCCTGCTTCCCCTGAGCGGAACTTACTTAGATGAGAAACGCAGCATCTGGAAGGGGAAGCGCGCTGGTTGGGGTTAGCGGCAGATTGGACGCTGCGGAAGAAAACTGGACTTGAAGACGCTGCAATAGAAACTGTTCAAAATAAAACACAGGAAAAAACGTCTGACGAGGTGACGGAGCTTTGCCAGCCCGTGACGTCTGTCTAGCGTCCAGCACTCGGGCAGCCGGACTCTCGGGAGGGGAGGGGAGGGCGAAGGGACAGATACGTGAAGAAATGATGCGTGACGAGTGTCACATTTTGATGAAATGCGTGAACCCATAAGACCAGAAACAGCAAGGCTCAAGCGGAAGAAACCGCGAGGCAGAGCCGGGTGAGACGGCTGGAAGCGGCGGCATCCAAGGCCGCCCGGCCCCGCGCGTCTGCCGCGCCCCCAGCTCTGCCGTTACAGCCGCCGGGCTCCGCCACGGCCCCCGGTGCCCTCCCCCTCCTGGACACAGCCCCCTCTAAGGCGCGGGTGGTGACGGGGGAGGAAACACGCGGGTGAAAGAAAGCGGCATCAGGGCAGGAGGTTACGGGGTGAGGGGCCCTGAGCAAGGACAAGGAGGGGGTCCCGCGTGCGGTCCCCCAGAGCCGAAGGCAGACTGGACCTCCACGTGGGGCCTTCGGCCCATTGCCGAGCGGCCTCAGGGACGCCATGGGACGCCCCACTAGACGAGCACGTGCGGCCGCAGAAGGGGCGTGTGGCACTCAGGGTGAAGCCCGAGGATCACGGTGCCTGGGCGGTGGGCTGGCCGCTGTGCCCACCGTGTCCACGCGAGCGGCCGGGGTCGGGACGCGGCGTCCAGCGGGGCACGCCGGGTGCAGACAGACCCGCACGGCAGAGACCGCGGCGACGAACGTGACCTCCGGCCGCCTCAATGAGGAGACGAGAGAGACCTGGGAGTGACTTGCAAATAACCCGAGTCAAAGAGAACGTCCTCGAGGGCAGAGAGACGCCCCAGTTCCACGACAGAACCCTCAGAATTGTGAGCTGCACTAAGTACTCGCTAGACATTTCTATCATCACATGCTCACACTGGCAGTTTTAAACACGAGCAAATTAACCCAAAGCAGGTAGAAGGACGCAATAATAAAATAGCAGAAAGCAGCAGCCATCCAGAACAGCGAAGGAGATCGGCGACAGTCTGGTTCCATGAGGCTAAGAACCCCGAGTGGCCTTTTCCCGCGTCGGCCCGCGCGGGGTGCGGGGCAGAGGCCGCGGCAGGTGGGGTCGGGGCGCCGGCTCCCTGTAGGCGGGATGCTCTTTACCGCGCAGGTGCCGCCGCCTCCGGCCAGGCTTCCGCTCCGAGCGCTGGTCGCGCGCCCCGCCCCCCCCCCAGCACGCGCTTACGGGAGCTTTCCACATCTTTTTAAAATTCTCACTTCTAGTTTTCCATGTCTGCTTTGTGTCACGGTCGCGAACGCTAACGGAATGGCTGCATTCCTCGTCAGGCCACAGCGTCTGGTTGGCAGAGAAAGGCCGAGTGTCGAGCTCGGGGCTGGGGCTCCGCGGGGTCTGGCCTCACCCCTCGATATTTTATCTCAAAATGTCTTCACAATCCGAGTGAAAAACAAAAGCCTGAAAAATGAGCATTCCCCAAAGTCAGCAATTTTACTGAAGAAGTAACCGGTCTTGTAAACAGTCGTGTCTAAGGATAGTCCTCAAAATTTACTGGATAGCAAAAATGGGAAGTGGTTTTAAATACCCAGAGTTCAAGGTTTTTACCTGGTGAGACAGCTGTGTGGCCAAGTGACCTGCAGGCACCATAGCTGGTGTGGCGCAGGGTGTCAGCGAGGGGAGGCCCACCCCCACCCCACCCCCACCCCCAGGGCTGCAGCCCACGCTCTCGTGCCTGCAGGACCTGGCTGGCTGACTTGTTGGCGCGCGGAGGAACTTAATGCAATGTTACATCTAGTCTGTTCTTCCATGCGTAGATTTTCAGACTTAAAATGATTGAAAGCGGGGTACATCTGACACCCGTGGCATCACACAGTGAGAACTGGCAGTGTCTTATTCTGTCGGTCATAAATACAACGATGGCAGTTTAGCCAGCGACGTGGCCGTCTGCGTGGTTCGAGCCTGGGACAGCAATCACTTGCACGGCCTCACCCGGCGGGCCTGGCTCATCACAGGGCGGCACACAGCTGCACACACAGCTGCCCAAGGTGCTGCATCGGACGTGGGACAAGCCCGAGTCAGGCCCCTGAGGCTGTGTGTCCGGGTGTCTGCAGGACTGGGCAGTGTCTGGAAGGTGGGGGTGAAGGCTTGACCTGCCCACCGAGTTGTGGGGAGTCTGCTCGCTCCCCTGTAGTCCAGCGATGCCTGCGCCTGGCTTCCTTTCCAGGGTCACTGGCCAGTGGGACAGGAGGGACAGCCCTGTTCGGAGGGTGAGAATGGCCGATGACGTTCCAGGCTGTCTGGAGCGCATCCCAGAATTTGCACGGCCGGGCCGTACGCTTGGCGTCCTGTCTCGTGACCAGATTGGCGATCGCTTGCCCCTGGGGCCTGGAGTGTGCGCGTCCATCGCCTCTGTGTTGTGCGTGGGGCCGTCTTTGCTGGGGGCCTTTGGACGTCCATGGGTGCAGGGCAGCACTGGGCAGCACACGGCCACCCTCCTGCCTCAGCCTGGTGGCCTCGAGCTGTCAGACAGAGGAAAATTTAATTTTTACAAGATTGATAGTATTGGAGTGATATTTTTAGCTGAGTGTGGTTCAGATAATAGGCCATTAATTGAAAAAGGAAATTGAAATGAATTTATCTTGTACATAAATGCTGTCACAGGCATTAATAGGGATCAGAAAATAGTGGCCTGTTCCCAGAAACATTGAACCTGACGCTGCACCTGGTGCATGCTCTTGATGGTGGAGGCATGGGGGCGGGGCCATGGTCTGGGGGTAAGGGGCCTGGGGAGGGGGTTTGCTGCAGGCCTGGGAGGCTGTGGTCTGGAGGGTCTGCAGGTCTGGAAGGGCTGTGGCTTTGAATGGGTCAGGCCTGGGGGTGGGGGTCAGGCCTGGGGGGCCGCAGCCTGCGGGCACTGTTGCTTAGCCAGGGTCAGGCCTGGAGGGCTGTGGGCAGTGGCAGGAGGCGACGGATGTCCATCCTCACCAACAGGTGGCGCCAAAGCAGCGTTTCGCATCCGAACTTTTGGAACAGGTGCTCGGAGGGCAATTTTAGACTTAAAATGATTACGTCGAATCTGTTGCTCCTGAGAACTGTTCCGAGTGGCCATTTACTGAAGCAGGAGGCTCATCTGGTCTGCTCCGGCCCCCACGGCCCCCCTGGGCAGCATCCCTGTCCCCCAGGCCTTGGTCGCTGGCCCCTCCCCACCTGCCTGCCTTTTCCATGGGAAAGGGGAGGGCAGAAGTCCCTCTCCTCCGAGGACCCGCCAACCCGGCGTGTCGACACTAGCCTCTAAGAGACAGGGCCCATCCTGTCCGTGGGAACCTGTTTCAGCATCTGTCACAGGCTGGATGTGGGCCTTGGATGGTGTCTGCACAGCCACACGTGAGCCAGGCCGGATGGCTGGGTGCTGACATGCCGTGTCCCAGGCCCCTAAGTGCCCCCAGGCCAACTCCTCCTGGCAGTGGCCCCCGGTGTGCTGGTGTCCACGTTCTGATTCCGCCTCTCTTCCAAGTTCAGACCCCCCGAGAGCAGCAGCTTTGTCCCCCGCTCTGACCCAGTCCTGGGTGCTCGGTGTCCGCGAAGGAGTAGGGGTTCTGGGGGCAGGAGGAGCCAGGCCTCAGAGTGGGCGAAGCATGGACACCCCGTGGCCCTCCCTGCAGGGGTCCCGAGGCTGGGGGTGCCCCTGTGCGAGCTCAGTGGGAAATGACAGCCTGGGGACCGGATTCGAGGACATCAGTGTAGAGATGTTTGTGAGACCATGGGCTGGGTGGGATCCCTGGGCACACTACAGGGGTGTCCGAGACCGGGCCCCGTCACTGGGAGAGTGGGAGGACGAGGTGGGTTCATGGGGCAAGGTGTGCTGGGAGCCACGTGGCAGCGCAGGAGGGTCCCACGGGAAGGACCCGGACCTCCGTGTGTCCAGGGTCCCGGAGGAGACCGAGCCGGCACGCAGCAGAGGAGGCTCTGCGGGAGCTGGGCGGCCTTTGCCGAGGGAGGCGCGTGCACACTCTTCTCCACGACCCAGGGTGAGGCGCCGACCGCGGCCTGGCGGGCTCGTGTTTGTCCGAAAGAACCGAAGTGTTTCAGTTTAATCACCAGCAAGTTTTAAGAACAGGTGGTTCCCACACGTGGAGAGCAAAGGCCGGGCTCCCACGGAAGGGGCAGGCGTCAGGGGGCTGCATTCACCACATGCCTCGGAGGACGGGCCCAGGGTGGGTGGGCACTTTCCTCAGCTGGCACCCGCTTCCTGGGACCCAGGGGTGCTCCTAGTGGGACCTCGGTGAGCATGCCTTGTGCTGCCTTTTGTCTCTGTGGAGCCAGCTCAGTGGGACACGGACCAGGCCCTTTTTCCATAGAGACGCCGGGGGTGATGGAGCCCAGCCTGGGAAGGCTGCTGCCTGTGTGCTCAGGGCGTGACCGTGCTGGGGACAGGCCCCCAGAGAGCCTCCCGAGCCCACCACGCTCAGGGCTAGGTGGGTGGCGTCAGGGCAGCCTCATCTCAGACTGTCCCCTGCGGGGCTGGGACACAGCTGCCTTTGAGGGTCCTCGCGCACTCGGGCGTCCCCTCGGGCGAGCCTGTGCGGGGGCCGGAGCCATGCGTGCGCAGGGTTCGTGGAGCGGGTTCGGGCAGGCCGCGGCCGGTGCCCTCTGCTCACGGAGTGTATGGTGCGCCCTTCAGCCGGGCGAGCAGGCTCTGGAACAACAGCGGCTGAGCGGGGTACCCAGCGCCCCGAGGACTCCGGGCAGCGGGCAGGCTGCACACAGACGTCTGTGGTGGCTCGGACGTCCCCTCAAGCCCTAGAAGTGCAGCTCTGTCCGGGCCGAGAGACCTGAAGCTGGAGACGTGTCGGTGCCCTTGACCCGCAGGGGCACGGCGGCCTGCGGGCCGAGGCCGTGACCGGGCATCCAGGGGCCTCCACCCTGCTGTCCAGCCGCCCCAGCCAGCACCGTCGCTCCTCCGGTGAGTTGGTCCCTGGAGGGGTGTGCGGGTGAGTCTCTCGTCCTGTGAGGTGGGCAGAGCGGCCAAACCAGAAGTCCACGGCCCCCACAGCGGGGACGTCGAGGTTCCTGGGAGCTCACCCGCCCGTCTGGGCTTGATAGAAGCCAGGGACAAGCAGCCCTTCCTGCCGGTGTCCGTGCATTCCCGCGGGGGCACCGCCCTCTCACGCCAAGCTCAACCGGCAGGCCGTTCCCCGGGTGATGGGGTGGCCTCCCTATGGTCAGGCCCTGCGGCCCAGGAGCAGCCACACGTCCCTCCCTCCCATTCCTCGTCCATGCCGGCGGCCCCCGGGCCAGCATGCCTTGACGGCTGGGCACCAACAGACAGGCTCCCCCAGCCCCCGGGTGCCTTTCACCAGCTGCGCCGTGCAGAGCCCCAGGCGCTGGCCCTGGAGGCCTCCCTCGGAAGGCGGGGCCCGCCCTCCAGGATCTGGGCTCCTGCGGGAGTTGTAGGGAGGTGGGTGCAGTGGCATTGTGGGTCCAGGCCCCTCCCCTGGTGCCTGCATTTGGGGTGCAGCCTGGGTGCCATACTCTCCAAGGGGCGCCCCTGCCTCCTCTGTACCCCCTCCAGTGGCTGACTCTCCCCTGCCTCTGCCTTTTGCAAGGTTTTAGGGGAACGTGTGGAAATGCAGTGGAGTTTCCTGAGGTTCTTTGATCTAGGGACGGGGCGGAGGCAGCTGCATTTCAGACCCGGCAGCAGGGAGCAGACCCCGCGCTGGTGCCGCCGGCCCCGCCCCCAGCCCCGCCCCCGCCGCCCCCGCCCCGGCCCTGCCCGCGGCCCAGACAGGCCTGATGAAGTGAGAGCACGAGATTGGTTTTCGAGGGCGCCGGGCGCCGCGCTCGCCGCTAAATCACGCTGCCGGCCCCGCGGGCGGGCGCCGGCCGCTCCCCGCGCCGCACCTGCAGCCCCGCGGGACGCGCCGATGCGGCGGCCGCGGTGAAGGTGAAACTGCCACATCGATCTTTTTAGCACTAAAATACGAGCCACTTTGCTCCGCGCCCCGCTGCCGTGATGTGAGAAATAATAACTCGGGTCCAAATTAAAAATATTGATCTCGGGAAGGTGCTGAAAGTAAATAAACACCTTCCGAAGTTTTCGGGTCAGCCGAGGAACGGCACTCGGCGATAAATGTGTCGGCACGTCAGAGTCCAGGGTTCTTGATCTGTTTTTCCTTTGAATTGATTTTTCATTATTTACTTCCTAAAAGTGTTGGAATTCGGCCCGCCGCTGTTAAACCCCAGTGTTTGGGCAGATTATTTCTTTGGGGCTTACGAGGTGCTGCTAATCCACTCGTCATCGATTGATTGATTTTTGACTCAATGAGCTCGCCGCCCTGCCTTATTTAGGGCTTCCATCATAATTTTTTATACATTTAGGCCTGACTTTTTTATTTCCCTCTAACAGATGAGCTGATGCTGGGCTGTCACGCGGGAGGACAGTTGACACAAGGTTAATCGTATCTGCTGCCTGTGTCCTGGCCACGGGGCGGGCGGCAGAGCCTGGCCCCTCAGGAGCTCTGCGACCCCTTCACCCACCAGGGCCGTGACCCCCGGCCGGCCCAGTGGCCTGGCGACCTGAGCCTCCGATGCTGTGGTCTCTTGTGGGATGAGGAGACACTGAGTCGTGTGCTCCTGGGGAGTTTCCGGTCAGGGGGCCCCAGAAGCTTGGGCGAGTCCCCAGTGCTGCCCAGTGGGTGCCAGGGACAGCTTGGGGAGGACAGAGGACGTGGTGCGATGGCCCCTTCCATGTGCTGGTTTGTGGGTGGTGGAGACCTGCCTGGGAGGACTCGGGACTAGGCCGTGCATGCCCCACTGCCCCTGACAGTCGGGGTTCCTGCGACCGTTCCCAGGCACTGACGCCCTGGACGGGGAGCTGCCGGGCACGGGGCTCCCTGGCTGGACCCTGGGCGGGAGGCAGCGGTGGCGCCATGGCCGGGCTCTGAGGACACATGGCTTTCCTGCCCACTCTGCACGTTGTGTCCGTGCTGTCTGGAGGGCTCACCGCGTGGCCCTGTGGGGTCTGAAGGCGGCAGCCCACGCGCCTCTGGCCTCCAACCACAGCGCCGTGCCTGCTGCTCTGCATCGGGCACGGTCCTGCCTCCAGGAGCAACGTATCCAACGGCACGGGTCTCGGAAGGACGCACAGCCTCCCAGTGCTCGCGAGAGCTCGTTTTCGGCGCCCGGAGCCGAGGGCTGCCGTGCCCGGGCTCGCCCAGGACGCGGAGAGGGCTGGCCACGGGCAGCTGCAGATGGCCCCCTGCGGGCACGCGGGGCCCAGGGAGCCGGCAGCGGGTTGCCGTTCTCAGCGCGAGCTCGGTCCACGGCCCGCGGCCCAGGAAGTGCGCTCTGCGTGCCCACCTGCTGAGACACGGGGAGCAGGGACACGGGTCCCCCTGATCTCCATCTGGGGATCCCACATCCCAGAGCTGAGGGGCGCGGGGCCGTGTGAAGGCCTGGGGCTGAGGGCGCAGTGTCCCTCTGCCAGGACAAGCAGGCGCTGAGGGAGTGGTCTGGCCACAGGCCGGACACCTGCGTGCACCCAGGTGGGGGCGCTGCCGTCGCAGAGTCCTGAGCCTGGGGGGGCGGGCGCTACCTTGGCCTCCGCTCCGGGGCATCCAGCCGTGGGAGTGAGGGGGGCAGGCACAGAGAGGCAGCCAGCTCCCACACACGC
>NW_024349802.1:490143-494394 GCF_902729225.1 Pteropus medius | reverse complement strand
CAACACGCCCGTAGTGCTTGCTGTCATGGAGTGTGCAGACGGCACAGACCCACACGTGTGCACTACCAAGTGTGAGTGTGTGGGCCCAAGGGAGACAGGAGTCGAGGGCCAGCTGCTCCGAGTGACGTTTAGCTGGGACCTGGAGGACGTGCGGGGGTGGGGGGTGGAAGGGGCGATGCCGGCCGGGCTGCAGGGCCCTGTCTTGCAGGTCCCTCCCCTGCACCCCCAAGGTCACTCTCTGCCCAGCAGCCCACCCTCCGAGCGAGCCGGACAAGGGCAGGAAGCCCCAGCCGTGAACGGAGCAGGGGCCAGGCCCCAAGGTCAGAGTCCCCAGCTCTGCACCCGCAGGTCCCCAGGTCCCGTCTGGAGTCTCCCCCAGGCAGTTGGGAAACAAGCGGCACTTTAGACTCATTCCGTCTCTGCCCAGCGGGGGGCCGGGAGGGGGCGCTCAGCGGGAGGTGTGGTGTCCCAGTCCCTCATGGGCGGAGGTGCGGTCTGGCTCCCCAGGCAGCGGGGGCAGACGCCCTCTGGGCACCGTCGGGGCCAGGCCTGCCGCTCCCTCTCCCGGGAGTCCTGGCCGGTCGTTGGGCAGTGAGGCAGGCCCCAGGAGGACGATGTGCGGCCGGTTTTGCCTCCGAAATGGCCCAAGCACGGCCATCCGCCTAGTGTGGCCGCCCGAGCGAGCAGACGCGGCCCCACCAACGCAGCTTGGAGCCGCGGCTGCCTGTCTGCGGGTTTGGCGGAACGCACCTGTGCGGCTCTGGGCCCACCGTGCCGAGGGCGGCCGTGCACCGGTCTGCACACAGCTCACCGCCCAGTTGCGTGTTTGGTGGGGTGGAAGTTAAATGCAGGTTTTCGAGTGTGGGTGGCTCGATGTCCCTGAGCCCCACGCTGTCCCAGGGCTGAACGTGCAGGGAGCTTAGTAAAGGGAGGAGGCGGCAGTGGCAGCTCTGAGGGTGGGCACAGCATGGGGGCGGTGCTGTCACCAACGGCCTCTCGGGGTTGTGTCGTTTAAGTGAGAATGTGCTTTGTTCCTGAGGACGTGGGTCAGGGATGGTGTGTGTGAGTGTGAGAGTGTGTGTGCAAGTGTGAGTGTATGTGCAAGTGTGCGTGTGAGTGCGTATGCGAGCGTGCGAGTGTGTGCGTGTGTGTGAGGTGTGTATGTGAGCGTATGAGTGTGTCTGAGTGTCCGAGTGTGAGTGTGAGTGTGCTGAACACCATGACGCGTTGCCAAGAGTAGATACAGAATATTTTAGTAAGGGGACTGATGACCGTGCTCACGGACTGGAAGACTCAGTGTTAAGATGTCATTTCTCCCCAAACTGGTATGAAGGTTCAGTGCGATACCACTCAAAGTCCGAGCAGAAATGGAGGGACTGGCTCTCAGTCTATGGAAACGAAAGGACCTAGATTAGCCGAAATAACGTTGAAAATGCGCACAGGTGGAGGGTACCCCCAAACTGAGATGCACGTAAACCCACAGGAGTCAGGCAGCGTGGCCGCGGAGCTCGGGCAGGTCTGGGCCGCAGTGGGCAGCAGGGACCGGCCGCGAGGTCATTGACGAAGGCGTCGGCACCTCAGTGCGGGGAGGGGTGCGAGAGCGCGTCTGTGTGCCTCCCTGCGTGTGGCAGTCTGGGGAATGCGCAGCGGCCCGGGTGACAGCGGGTTCATGCTTTCCCAGGACGGGGGACCGGAGGAAGGGATCCTAAGGGGACGGGGACGCAGAGAAGCCCTCGCGAGCGATGAGTGTGCTTGTCGTCTTGACGTGGTGATGGCTTCGTGGGGTGCAGCTGTGTCAGACCTCACGGATGGCACGCTCCCGGCATGGCACGCTCTCGGTCCGTGCGCTCTGCGCACGCCAGGCCAGCCGTGCGCCTCTAACTCTGCGAACACTGGTCACGTGGTTGGGGGCCGACACGCAGCCGGGCCGAGTGACGTCATCAGATAGGAAGCGTCCCCACTGCATCCTCACTCCGTGCGACAGCTGCATAGGCCGCTCCGCGTGCCCCACGCTTAAGGAAGCCTGACGTTCCCCAGGAAGTGCCAGCGGCGGAATAATTTTCGGCTTCGCACATACCATGTAGATGTTATCAATGTGAACTTGAGAAGACGTTCTTAGGTTAAATGAGGCTTTATTGATTTCTGAATATAACGTTATTCCAACTCAATAAAAGTAATTTTGGTCAACGTTACCCCTCGTTTTCTCCGCGCTCCGGGCGGGCGGTTGGGTTTATCGTCGGCCAGTCGATCGGCAAGTGAGTTATGCGCCGATGATGGGCCGTCCTTCCGTGACCGGCTCTCGGCGCTTTCCTGTCCAGGGGGCAGGTGCCTGATGGGCCGTGGAGCTTTCTCCTCCGCGCCGTTCACCCCTCACACGTCGCTGTCTTCCGTGTCTGTCTGCTCAACTGAGCTTCCAGGGCCCGAGGCGTGCGATGTCCCACGGCTGTCCCCAGGCCTAGTCAGGCATACAGCAGTCACCTCTGTGTGCCCAAGTTCTTGCGTCTGTGCAGCTGAGACCCACGTGCCGGTCTGGGCGCAAGGTCCCGCTGGCGGCCGGCTGGGTGCTGGGTGTCGGCGAGCCCCCCGGCCGGCTGGGTGCTGGGTGTCGGCGAGCCCCCCACCCAGTCGACAGCCTTGCCTTGCTCGGGCTGGGAAGGAGTTGCACCCAGGCCCCGTTTTGGGACGTGCGGCAGAGGGGCATCGCCCGGTAGGTCTGGCGTTGCATGTGGCCGGGGTGTCAGAAACCCCCCCACATCTGAGATCCAGACTCCTGCCTGGGCCGGGCACTGGGGATACAGGAGGACATACTCCGTGACAGAGGAAAGTCACGTGCGCCCTGAGTGAGAATCTCGACCAGCCCTCCCTGGCCTGTCTGCGTGCAGGGTCCCCTGCAGCAGCCTTGTCTCCGTAGGGAGCGGGTGCAGGGGTCTGCCCGGGCAGAGACAAGGAAGAAGCGTCTGGGGAGCAGTGACCCCATGCAGCAGCCATGTGGCATAAGGACTGGTCTCCCTTGCAAGTGGCGGCTCCCTGCACCCCCACAGATAGTCACAGCTGCCATGGCCTCGCCCATCCCCAGCTGTCTCTGGCTGTCCCCTCCTTTCGTGACGCTTGCTGCGTGGCCGGGGGTCCCTGCCCGCATGGGGGTGGCGAGCGCAGCGTCATGCCCCCTGCTGTGTTTGCGTCACGGTCCCGGTGGGCCCCCGGGCGGCATGTTTCTGATGGGCTCTCTGGTGACGACGGGGCCATGGAGCCTGGCGGCTTGCTGATCCATCAGGCGCGGACAGGGGTGATCGAGTGCCGTGTCACACGCAGCCCGGGAAACAAATACGCCGCATGAATCGTATTGGTGAACAAACTGAAAAATTGTAAAGCTCTTAAGGACTTTCATGCTTGTTAGCATTTTTTGACAGAAAATCACTGAAGCAGTGAACGTGAGGAAATGGTTGGTTGGTTCACAGTTCGGCTTGTCGTTCTGTGCATTTGGCCTCGAGTGACATTTCAGCCCTGGAGTCCCACTGAGCCACCCCTGCTCAGCAGGGTTTTCCCGTGACAGTTTCCACCAGCATCCCCGTGTGTCCTCAGCTGTGCTTCCACCCGGGCCGTGGCCTCCCGGGAGACTGTCCTCAGGAGAGGGGACCCAAGGGTCCTTGTCGAGCAGACACTCTTTCGAAAGCCTAGCCAGGATCGATTGCAGATGCCAGAGCCGGCGTGGGCCTCGCAGTGTGGCCGGCTGCCCTGGTCCCAGATCCCGTCACAGAAGGAGCAGAGTCTGCGGTCTGTGGTCACAGGCACTTCCAGGGCCCAGCGAGGACAGGGCCTTTAGTGACCGCTGCCGAGGCGTCTAACCCCGGGGAATGATGTCGTTTATTATTTATTCTCGGGCAGACAGATGTCCTCGCAAGCCTTGCGTGTGGATGACCCCTGTGTTTTCTGTGACAGTCAGGGTGGTGGCTGGGCTCCTCTGAGACCACCCGCCACCCCATACGAGCAGAGCGGAATGTGTTTTCCCAGGAGGGCCCACCTGCTCAGTCTGTGAGCCTGGGGATCCCTGCCCGCATGAGGGTGGCGAGCGCAGGGGCTGGCACAGAACTGCACCCCGCCGCCCGAGTGCTGGGCCCTGGGACCCTCCCGTAGCCGCAAGCAGCTGGTCAGTCACGGGTTGTCCTGTCGGTTAATCTCTGCGTCCACGTGTATAAGCAGACGTGCGTGCCGGCTGTCAGAGGTTCTGCCCCTCCCGGCCCCCTGGTGGCT
>NW_024349802.1:484354-488759 GCF_902729225.1 Pteropus medius | reverse complement strand
TGAGGCCCAGCGATGGCGCTGTCCCCTTGGACCCCCCTGTGAGCGACTCGGGTGCAGCAGCTCTGCCCAGAGGAGCCGTCCGCCAGCCCGGCGTGCACGGTGTGCCCAGCGTGAGGCCGGGGTCCTGGCTCAGCCTCTGATTAACCCCCCACCACACGGGGGGCGAAGGCTGGGTGCAGCTTTCCCGCTGAGCCCAGAGCCACTGCCCTGGGCAAGGCCGCGGTTCCGGCTAAGGCCGGACGTGGGTTTTACACGTCTGTTTACGAGGTCCAGTAATGCGATGCTGTCACTGTGCTTGTCTGACACGCGGCTGTGCAAGCTCGGGACAGCAGACGTCGACCCGAACCGGCGAAGCCGCAGCCCCTTCTGGGTTAGAGCTAAGCTATTTAATAAATGTTGGCTGTTCTTCCAACCATCGTAATTATTTAAAGGGTTTTCAAAAGGGAGAGAACAAATCAAATCAAACCGTAACGGTCGTGTCTCGTTCCGGAGCTAAGTGTGTTTTAAAGATGCGGGCCCTGTTTAGGGTCCCCTCCCAGTTTTCATCTATTATCACAATAATTGAGTTTGTAGCTAGAATTAAATTTATCAAATTGCGTTATCCTCTTTAGAAATTGGATAGGGACCCGGCGGGGAGCAGAAGTTCATCCGCTTTGCCGAGCCTCCGATGGCACCCGCCAGCGGGACTGAGGGCACAAGCGTCTCCCTGTCACCCGGACGCCGTGTAATTTCTCCTCAATCCCTTGTGCAAATAATGACATTTGAATCGAGCATTAACAGGCTTAATTACTTTAAAATTGTCATTTTAATTTACACTGATATAGTATTGATCACACAAGCAGAGATTAAGCTGTTCAGCAGAGCGGATGATGGGGAATTAAACATTAAGGGTCCTCCAGGGGCCGCGGGCAGCCGGGAGAGGGATGAGGCCGCCCGCTAATGAACTGGCGGCATGCGGGGACATGCGTCCCGGGCTCCTGCGCGGGGGGCGCTGGTGGGGTTCGGGAAGCATCTGCGGGCTGCTCATTCGCTGCCATGCGCCAAACCTCCAGCGGCTCACTGCCCTGCCAGCGTTTATTTACCCAGCAAATTCCGAGCCTCGACCTTTTGCTAAGTACATTGAACACTCGTTTGCGTGGAGATTTTTCAGGTGTAGCTTTTGTAAGTATTTGTTATTTATTTTTCATTTCTGGTGTCAGACAGAATTAGTCGGCTCTTCCTGTGTAACCGCGTCTGCAGGCCCTGGCGGCTGTCTGCTTGCTGGGGAGGGGCGGGGGTCCCCGCCAGCCCAACGCCTGCCGCCACGCCTCACACTTCAGCTTTGAAAACTCCCAACGGCGGATCCCAGGTTTAAGTGTCACTGGCTCCTGTTTTCAAGAAAACAACCTGAGAGCCTCACGTTTTTGCCCTGGAAACAACGGCCCTCGGCCTGCCTTTTCCGTGCAGCTTTTCGCTTTTCGGGATGTCGTGCAGGGCCCCGCCCCGTGGCTGTGGGTGCTGCTGGGTGCAGGAAGGACAGTGGGCGGATCTCTCAGCTGCAGGCCGGTTCAGCCCTTAGAGGTTACATGGTAAAAACTGACATGATTGATTTTACGGCCCAGCAGGGACGATGAAATTCTCCATCCCCGCCCACAGTGGCCTTGCTGTAAAGGGCGGCCAGAGACTGGCTTAAGGCGGGATCAGGGAGATGAGCACCGTGCTCCCCAGGGGTCGGGGGTCTGCGGGTCTGGGGTCTGCGGGTCGGGGGTCTGCGCGGCGCTCCTCGGCCCGCCGCTCCTCGTCCGCTGTGCACCCCTGCAGCAGGGCAGTGGCACACGGCCCTGAGCCGCAGCCCTGGGGTCCGGCTGATCCCTGTGACTTCTGCAGCAACACCGTGCTCTGCGCGTCACGACGTCCCCACCACGACCGGTTTCACTGGGCGCCTCCCGTTTGCCAGGACAGTCCTGGAACGCTGACCGCGGGGAAGCAGACACAAAGGCCGAGCCGTCACAGCAGCCTCGGCCGCCTGCCCCCCGTTCCCAGGCTCCCTGAGGCTCGCCGTCTTCATGAGCCCCTGTATACACCGAAGCCACAACCCCGGGGGACACCCCGGGCCAGCGGCCACCGGTCAGCCTGAGCCTCTTCCTTGAAGGCAGCATGCTGTGTCACCAACGTGACAGGGAGGAGCCTGGCACACTCCGGGCCCGGTGTCTGGGTCCACGTCCGGAGGGCTCCCCCCGCGCCGGCCTGAGCGCTCCCTGGCCCCCTGGGGCTGGTGGCATGGCCGGGCTCTGACCTCGAGCCGCGCCTCGACCTCTCCCCGATCTTCCCCGCCCTTGTGACACTCGCTTTGCATGCAGGCGTCCGTACTTCACGTGGACCAGCCCTGTCCCCTGGGCTGTCCCTCCTCGGCGTCCCTGCCGTGGCGGGTGGCAGTCACAGCTGCCGTCAAAGCAGCGGCTGTGTTTAATACACACGTGCCACCACCCTCCCGCCCAAGGTTGTGCCTGGCAGCACCTCTGCCCTTCCCGCCCTCACAGCCCCCAGCACGCGTGTCCTCTGTCCCATGGAGTCGTCCCTTGCCAGCCCTCTGGTCCCTGCATGTGACTCTGCCTATCCTTTTGCAGCCGCCACTCTCCCGACCTCCACCCCTCCGCTCACCCGCAGCCGGGCTCCCCCCGCCGTCCCCATCTGCCTTCCGCAGACCCCCGCCCCCAGCCTGCGTGTCCCCGCCACCTCCACCGCCTCCCGCCAGCACCTGCCCGCGAGTCAGCCTCCCCTACCGCATCCTAGCTCATCGTCCCCATGGCGGGCGGGCAGGCGGGACGCCCTGGGCCCCTGGGCCCTGGGGGCGGGGGACGGAGTCAGGGATCCTGCCATGCGTGCGCTCCACGAGCCTGTGCTCACGGGCCGCGTGACGTGGCGTCCCTGCTGGCCTCCGTGGAGGTCCCATCACGCGTCCGCACCCTGTCACGGGCGTTTCCTTGGGCCACGGTGTCCCCACCAGCAAACGTGTGCGGCAGCATTTCCCCATTGATGGAGACCGCCCCTCGGCCCCAGGCCCGCCCAGCTCCTGGTGCCGCGGACGCAGATTTCTCTTCCCGCTTCCTAAGGGATGGGGCAGATTTCCGTGTGGCTGAGGCGGCAGCACCACGTGAGGTGCGGGGGGGTCGCTGGCGGGGTCACTGCTCTGCACTCGACGGCGGTCTGACCTGTGTCCGGGCCCCTGGCAGGGAGCGGCTGTTCCCGGCAGGGCTGTTAGTGACTCAGCCTCAGAAGACATATGGGGACGGCCGGTCCCATCCCTGGGATGGTGGACAGGGGCGCAGCACGGCCCCTCCCGCACCTGCCTCTCTCCGGCTGGGGCCGTGGGCCGGAGGTGCTCGTGGTCGGGCAGGCCCCTCCCCGGGGAGGTGACGCACGGGTGGGTGGACGCCGAGGCCCTGCCTCTCTGTTGGAAGTAGGAAGCCTTCTTGGCCGGTGGCCTCTTGCTGCTGCCCTTGTTACTCTAGTGCTAGCCAGGGACACCTGTGAAGCGTCCTGTGTTGGTGTCCCCACAAACGGCACCCGCTGGTTGGTGCTCGCTGGCGCAGGACCGTCATCGTGCTCGCATCAAGGGAGCGGAGTAGCCTGGGAGGCAGGTGCCTTGATCGCCTCCCACTGTCACCGGCGGGGAAACTGAGGCAGAGGGGCTCAGGAGCTTCCCCGGGGTCTCCAGCTGGGAAGAGGCAGGTGCAGCCTGGAGCTGGGCGTGCTGTCCTGGGCCGGCGTCCCAGCCGCTGCTCAGGGCTCCCTCTCGGGGGAGGTGGGTTCCAGAAGGGACACAGCGGGCGATGCTCAGGGTCGGGCATGTTGATTCAGAGGCCGATCGAGGAAGCGCGGGGTTTTAAGGCCATGGACAGCTGTCTGGAGGCTGGGGTTCAGTAGCGTCTGATCCCAGGCGGGGACAGGGACGGCCACGTGTGCAGTGGCCTCTTCGGCAGACTCTGCGCTCATGGTCTCTGACAGACCTTCTGGTAGGAAGCTTTGGATGACATGAGCCCGTTTTACAAACAGGGACTGTTTTTCCTGAAGTGTTTGCTCAGATCTCATAGCTCGAAGTTGCAGAGCCGATGGCGGAATTTTGACGGCCCCGTGGGGAGGCGAAAGGCCAGGGTGGGGGGCCGTGCTGCTGGCGAGGAAGCGGGGGCGGCGCTGGAAGTTGTTTTTGAAGAGATGGTGAATGAGTTTTCCGGCGTGTGGAAGACCTTGGCACACCAGCCCGGGGATGCCAGCGAGCCCCTCCCCCCAGCACGAGGAAGGCCCGCCCCGGAGGGGTCACGGCAAGTGGAGCAAAGCCAGAGACGAGAGGACACTGACCGCTGCCGTGGGAAGAGGAAGAACCCCTTCAGCGGGCAGTGCTCATGCCGACGTGACAGCTCCCTGC
>NW_024349802.1:483139-483559 GCF_902729225.1 Pteropus medius | reverse complement strand
TTTAGATATAGGAAATATGGCTTAACTTCATAATTCAAACTAGTTTTTATTTTAAAATTGGTGTTTTTCTTTGTTCATTATCGAAACTTTCAATTTGCAAAGTGTGTATTTACCCCAAAGAGCACCCATGTTGCAAAGGAAACATCGGGGTGACAGGAACTGGAAGAGGGTTTGGGGTCCTCGCGCGGGGCTCCGGGTCTGCATCCGTCTTCCTGTTGCCGCAGTGGGTGGCGGCGCACGGCGTGAGCTCCATGGCGTGGGCTCCTTGGCGTGAGCTCCATGGCGTGAGCTCCGTGGCGTGGGCTGCGCGGCCCTTCCCGCCCCCGCCCCGTGTGAAATGGGCCGTGGCAGCTGCTGCCCTTCTCCTCTGGCATCGGGTGTTGGCTTGGGCGGGCGCCCTCCCGAGAAGGGAGGCCCAAG
>NW_024349802.1:466850-481932 GCF_902729225.1 Pteropus medius | reverse complement strand
ACGATGACTTGTGCTCTGCTCGGCCTTGTGCTGGCTTTCTAATTGGGGACACTACAACCGGGGCTGTGACAGGTGCGGCCCCCCAGCGCACAGCACGCCGGCTGCCGTGGTGCGCACTTTATAAAGTGCTCTTCGGCTCAGGAACAGAATAGCATTAGCTGGGCGAGCAGACGAAGACAGGGGACAGCCAATTTAATTAACTTCCGATGTCGGCTGTTGGGCGGGAGACCAAATGGAATTACACATGCATCTCGAGCGGGCAGCCAGCGGAGAGGGCCTTGGCCGTGCGGGGCAGACGGGCACTTCCTGCCGTCGCTCCGTGTTTGGCCCAGAAGCTGAAACTGGGAAGTCAGTACTTTGTGCAGAGGCTCTCATGGTACACGGCGACAGTGCTGTGTGGACAGAGGGGTGGCCTTCGTGACTGCGACGTGCCCAGCGCAGCCTCGTCCCCATGCGCCCTTCTCGACGACGCTGGACGCAGTGGGCAGCCGCGCCCAGCAGGACTGGCCGCCCGTGAGTTTATCACACAGGGAGCGATCGACAACGGCGACACCGATTTAAACAGAAGCTTCGTTTCATTCATTGCTGTTTATAATCTCACGAGTGTTACAGAAACTTAGATTTGTTATTCAGTCCGTTAGACTGCAGTAAACCCGGGGGTCTGGGCTTACTCTCGGGAAATGGTTGTCCCCCATTGGTAAAATGTGTGTTGTTTTTCACAGCCGAGTGTCATAGCTTCTCGGAAGGGAGCGGTGCGTTGGGTGGTCCTTTGACACCCGAGGAGCAGCCCGGGCGCTTAGCAAGTCGCCTCCGTGGCCGCTGCCTCGCCCACCTCTCCGTGAACCAGTGCTCGTTAAACTGCCCGGACCAGGCGTTGCGCCGGGGGCTCGGGTGACCAGGCCGTTGTCCAGGCCCTCCCCTCCCCTCCCCTCCCAGGGAAGCAGCGGATGGCAGGAAGGAAACCAGCTTGGTGCCGGAGCGGGCGGCACTGCTGAGGGACGGGGCTGGGCTGGTGCTGCGGGGCTCTGCACAGAGCAGCCCGGGAAGGCTGCCTGGAGGAGACAGCGTTTCCACGGCGGGCTACAGTGGCAGGGGAGCCGTGTGAAGGAGGCGAAGAGGGGGAAGGCACTTCAGAGAAACCCCCTCGTGACCACAGAGCTCGGCCTTCTCTGGGCTTAAAGGGCCTGGGTGGCTGGAGCTTGGCGAGCTGTGAGGAGGGTGTGAGGGACTTGGGAGGGCAGGCCTGTGCTGGACATCACCGGAGTGCCTGCACAGAGGCTTGCTAGTTTTAAAAGGTCCCTCTGACATCGGCCGAGGGGTCAGCAGCGGTGGAGGAAGCGTCCAGTGGGGCTGCAGAGATGTGCAAGGCTGGGGGTGAGTGGCGCTTCTGGAGCCCTGGAATTCACGGCCAGAGGGGGCGTGTGGGGGTGCGGCAAGGGGCAGGAGGTGTGACACGGGAGGGCTTCCAGCAGGAGGGCCTGGCCTGCTCAGGAGACAGATCCCACGGGGCCTGCGGGGCGGCCCTGGGGCCCAGCGCTGTGGGAGCTGTCGGCAGAGGATGGGTAGAGGAGGCTTCATCGGGCCCTGAGCGGACGCAGTGTCGCCCTCACCGGAGGACGAGGTTCCAGAGCAGCACAGGGGGGTGTCCAGAACCCCGGAATACAGGTGCCGGAGGGGGAGAGAAGGGCACGGGTCCTAGGCTCTGAGAAGCCAAGTGTCGTGAAAAGCGTCCTTTAGAGTTGCAGCCAGAATGGCATCGGAGGCCTGGCCTGGAATATTCCTCCTGGGCTGGTGAGAGCCGAGGCAGGTCAGATACGGTACGGAACCCCGAAATGCAGGCTCAGCTGGCAGACCCCGCGACGTGCGAAAGCACGCACCGCGACCACGTCGGCTGTGCCAGGAACACACCTGGAGGTCTCGCAGAGCGTCCGCCGCCTCGGCCAGTGCAAACCGGCCCACGGTGCCCGGGCCCCTCACCCCGAGCTGCTCTGCGGGCACCGCTGTCCCCCGTGGCCCCGCCGCTCACCCTCAGGGCGCCCCGCTCCATCCTCTGACAAGTGTCTCTCCCTCCAGATCAAGGAGGTGAGATGTTGCACATGGCACGTGAGCTGGGCAAGGCTGCCGAATGCGAGATTCGCCTGCAGATGTCGATGGCATTTTCGTTCACTGGAAACACATGGTGCTAAACCGATGGTGGTTTAAAAAATTACATTTTCTAGCAGCAGCAGAAACTACAGGGTCCCTAAAAATAAACCTAACACAAGATCTTTGAGACTCTTATGGAGAAAATCATGAAACGTTATAAGACGTGGAAAAGACCTTAATACGTGGTTAAAGACGCACGTTTGTGGAAAGGAAGACTGAGTATCAGAACAATGTCCAGTCTCCCCGCGCCGGTCGGCGGGGTCTCTGCATTCATGAAACAACTCCAGCGAGATGCTTTGGCTGTAATTGGGCAAACGTTCTGAAGTTTCATATGGAAATGCAAAGGGCCAAAAGTAACAAAAGCAATTATGAAAAAAAGGGGCACTTATGCTGCAGAATATCAAGACTTACTGTAAAATTAACATAGGAAGCGGCGTTATTAGAAACTGAGCAACGGAGCAGGATCGAGAGCCCACAGAACAGGCCCCCCACGCTGGAAGCGGGGTCTGCGTGGGGACATACACAACAGGGAAGCCGGGCAGTGTGGGATCCCATGTGGAATGAAGTGACGTAGGCGTCACCCTGTGCCACACCCACAGATAAGTGTTTGTCATTGTAAAACTGTGACTGGTGCACGGAAATGCAGAAAATTTCACGGTGGAGTCAGATTAGGAAACTGTTTTCAAGTGAGAGGTGAAGGCAAACACCATAAAGGAAGATAGTGATTAATCTGACTGCTTTACAGACGTCTTCATTTAATGGAAGATGCCACAAAAAGATGGATGAAGTAAGCCAGAGGGTGGGAGAAAATTCTTTGTAATGCGAGTAACAGGCAAAGAAATAATTCCAGATTATACTAAAAATTTTTTTAACACCTACAAAATGAGAAAAAAATGGATAGAAAAATGACAAAAGATAAGAATAAGAAATTCACAGGAGAAACTTAAATTGCCAGTAATCTTAAGAAGTGCTCCACCGCACTAATATAACGAAAATGCAAATTAAAACAACAGTGCCGTGTAACTTCACACCGCTTCAGTCGGCAAGGTCGAGTCTGCTGGCACCAGGTCTTGGCAAGGGGGCGGCACGTGGACACTGCTCCACGCTGCTGGTGGAGGTGTGGGTTGTCACGGCAGCGTGCCGACGCCTGTGTCGTAGATGCACGTCCACTGCGACCCACGTAGCGTACGCATGCACACACACGGGACACACGTGCACATGTGTGCTCCAGGGAAGCACGCAGGACGCTCACTGTAGAAAGTTACACATCTCAACCTCAGACGTCTCTAAAAGGTAACTTCTGGTAGAAAGCAAGTTTCTGAGAGGCGCGCAGACACAGTGGCGTTGGTAAAGCTGAGGGCGCTGAGCCCCGCCGTGCGTTGCCTTTGACCTTGCTCACCGCACCTCAGGGCTGACGGGGCAGTGGCTTTGGGAGTGCCGTGTGCATGAACGCCTCTGAAGTCCCCGTGTATCCTGAGGTGGCCCTGGGACAGTAACCTTCCCGCGCCTGTGTGCACCTGCCCTAGCCCAGCCCCCGGCAACTTACCCCATTCTTGGCATTTGTCATTTTATTCTTTTTTGATATAATCTTAACATCACTTTTTTATTTTTTGGTTTTTTGGTTTTAGCTCCTTTCGATTATGTTCTTGTCTTGGCGCCGCACGCTGTGAAACTGCGGGGCCGCTCCATTTGCTCAGCGCGGCTTGTGGCACAGTGTGTGTCTTTTCCTTGCTGTGCACTGCTCTGTTGTAAGAAGGCTTCAGATCGTACCCCCGCTTCATGGTGTCAGCATGTGGGTGGCTTTCAGTGTGGTACCGTGACCGGAAGAGCCGCCACGGCATCTCTGCACGTCTCTTGCAGGCTCGCGTGCGTGTGCGTGTGTGTGTGCGTGTACACGTTTACACAGGAGCGCCCCCTGGCTGTGAACTAGCTGTGAAACCGCGGGCTTGTGACTTCGTGGCACGCACCCACCTCCCTGGGCTCCGCCCTCGGTGCCCCTATGTCACTGTGCATCTGAGTGCATTCGCGTTTCTCTTGAGAAGACACGTGTGAGAGGTACTCACACGCAGTGTGCCTGGCACACGCACAGACCAGGACACAGCGTTCTGCTCGGCCTCCCTGCCGTGCTCACCTGTGCCCTCAGAGAGATGTTGCGACTGCTTCTGAGGGTGCGAGGACCCGGGCTGCACCCCTCACAGGTGCTCCTCCTGCTCCCTGCGCACCCACGTGCTGTGAGGCCACACCGCTGTGTGGGGTCCCGCGTCCACGAGGCAGTGTCCGCGAGGCAGTGTCCACCGTGTGGGGTCCCGTGTCCGCGAGGCAGTGTCTGCCCAAGCAGGGTGCAGTCGGGCAAAGCGAGGGAATTTGTCTCACCTCCAAGTCCGGGGGCTTTTCCAGCCACGGGTCATTCACACCGACTGATGCTACCTTGGGTGGACTGCAGGCTTGAGGGTCAGTCACCAGCTGTTTCTTAGGAAGGTTTTCCTGTTCATAGATAGACTGATTTTATTTTTGTAAATAACAAGTTGAAAACGCTTAATACATGGAAACAACATAATGTGCCAACTCGGAGTAGCTAAGAGCCACCGAGTTCTGTGTGCCCGTGATACGGGCTGCCAGCCTTCCTGGCGGTGGGGCTTCCCACCGCACGCATGCTCCTGTGCCGCTCCACACGGCCGCTGGCATCGCGGGAGCCGCCACCCCCAGGCCCTCCGCGAGGACACGTGCTCCCTCTGCAGTGCTCTGCAGGCACACACAGCTCAGCACGCGCTGTGGGGAGGGCGGCCCGGGGGAGGGCGCCCGTCCCTCCGTGGGCTCCTGCCTGAGCAGCACTGGGTGCTTTCCCTTCCGCCAGGCCTGGAGGGGGACGTGCGTTCCGGCCCCGGGGCCGAGGGACTCGGTGGTCCGCGTGCTGGGTGTGCCCGCCTGCCTGGAGCGGCCGGATGGGGTGGCGGGGAGCGGTGTGTGCTTTGGCTGCTGGCCCAGTGGCGGAGACGATGAATCACTGGGCGTGTGATGTGTTTGCAGATGGGAAGTGACGGAGGCCTTCCTGACGAGGTGCTCTCCCTGCAGCCCTGCCTGCCGTCCCTGGGGCCACCGCCAGGCAGGGGCGCGTCACCGCGCACCCGCACAGCCACTCTCGGCCTCCGTGCCCGTGGCCGTGTCTGCTCGGCTGTGCTCGCAGGGCAGGCTGGCTGTGATCACAGCTTAAACACCAGACACGGCCACTGTCACCTGAGCAGGCTGCGATGGAGGCCCAGGACTGGTTTGAATGGCTGTGCAGACACTTGGTTCCCACCAGGCACTTGGTTCAGCCACCACATCGCCCGCATGGGCACCGATTCCTGCGATACCACAGCCTGTCCCAGACCGTCCCCTGCCACGTTCTACCTTCCCACGGAGCGTGAGCCTCCTGTGCGGCCGCCCGGCCCTGTTCCTGGTCCCTGCCAGCCCCACTCGGGCCCCGAGGGCCCCGCCCTGTGAGTGGTGCCGGCGCTTCCGTGGTCGCCACACCGCACAGCCGTCCCGCTGCGGGTCGGGGCGAGCACCTGCCCCGCGCCTGAGCTTCCGAACGACACACGGCCCTCCGTGGAGGCTCCAAGCGCCCGGGGCCATCAGGCGAACAAATATGTAAAGAGTATTTTAATTGTTCTTAGCAAGACAGGCAAGGAGTCAGTGTTCTCAGGCGCGTCAAACGCTCTGCTGACAGCTGCGGTCAGAAGGCCGACGTGATTCCTTTCAGACACCGTCATGCCCCGTGACAAATGGGGGCTGAGCTATGTTGACACAGTAGGTTAAACATTGAAAAAGTTAGTTGAACTTTGCCGTTAAATATTCTTTAGAGCTGATTATGGATTTTTTGGCACTGTGGAGCACAGTTTCCGTGCCTGCATCGGCCATTCGTTTTCCATTTATTTACTGTGGGCGTCATAATATCGAGTCAGCTGTATCGCGTTCAGTGCAGGACTAGTTTAAACGTTTGCAGCGATGTTTACTGACCAGCAGTGGGCCGTTCGGCCTCCCATGTGCGGCCCAGGCCCTGGCCAGCCTTGGCCGCCCGATGGTGAAGGGACGCTGCGCACCAGCCGAGTGCGGGCGTGTGCCGCTGGGCCTCGGCCCTGCTTCCGGCCACGCGGGGGGGAGCCGCCACCCACACCTTACTTCCCGCTCCGCCCGTCACGTGGCGCCCGGGCCCCGATGGTATCGTGATGTGAGCCTGGGGTGCTGCCTGCCTCTCACGATACTGCGCTGCGTGTTACCAGTTGCTAGTAGATCTTTGAAGTTCTCGTCACAAGAAAACAGAGTTGTGACTGTGCGGGTGATGGGTGTTAACTACACTGATTGTGGCGATCGTTTCAAATATGCACAAATACCAAACTGTTATTTTGTACACCTCGAATGTGTACAACATGGTAGATCAGCTGTATCTCAGAAATGCTGGGAAAAAAGAAATACTGTCCTACTTCCATTCTGAAGAAAACAGACCCGAAGGGGTCCCAGGCTTGGTGGGGGGCTGAGAGTGCGCAGCCGCTGTGTGCCCTGAGGGCAAGTTCCTGTCGCTCTGGCCTGGGCCTGCCTGTGAGAGGCCGGACACTCTGGACCGTGGACGCCACGCTCACCAGCGGGCTACCTTGCATCTCTCAGGAGGCTCCTTCTGTCCCCCCATCACATGTCGGCCGGCCTGAGCGGCTTGCGTTTGGGTGGTGGTCAGGAGACGGGGCGGGGAGGCCTGGCAAGGTGGCCTATGGCTTTATTATGCACTCAGAAATGTGTTCACAGGTGTGGGTGCGTGTGCAGATACAAAGTGTGTGGTGCCTGGTTGGCGATGGAAGATGTGTTGCTGTACCTCTCCGGTGTGGACGGGAGAGGTCAAGCCCCGGCAGGACCCCCATGTCCAGGGGCAGTGCACACACATAAACACATGTGTACAACCCTGTATGCACGTGGTTACATATGCCGATGTGCACATGCACATGTACACACATGTATACACATGCACACATATCTGTACAGACACCCATGTATGCACATTGTATAAATACACACATGCACACACATCTATACATACGCCCACATACGCCAATTGTAGATAGACACACGTCTACGCTCATCTATGCACACACCCGCATGTGCACGTTGTGTACAGACACGCACATGCACACTCATCTATGTGCACATTCCCATATGCACATGTATGCACACCTATACACACACGCATATGCATGCATACGCACATATACACGTGGGCACATACATGAACACATGCATGTGTACATATACATGCAGGTCCGTATGTAGACACACCTACGCGTACTCAGTACGTGCATATACATAGACTTATATAGACATGTGCACACATATACTCACACATACACATATGCATACACTTACACAGACACATTCACACACGTGCACATACATGCATACATGCATAGTTATACACTCACCACACATGCAAACAAACACATGTAAAAACCTGTTCAAGTCTGAATTTCAGATCAACAACAGGTGACTTTTAGCGTCAGATGTCCCACGCCACGCTTCCTTGGTGGCCATTGCGCCCCCAGCCCAGCCCCTGCATGTGTCTCCCTGAGTGGGGACAGTAGGACGTGCCTCCCCCCCCCACGCGTGGAGTAGCGCCAGGCCACGGGCGGCCACCTGGCTGCTGCTCGGTGAGTCCGTGGTGGACAGGCTGCTGGCCTGGGCAGTGGCACTGCCATTCTGTCCTGAGGGCAAAGAGGCGAAGAGGGAGGGGAGGGCCAGGCAGAGAAAGCCATTGTGGGGGCTCGTGGCAGCCTGGGGGAGTGGGCAGTGCGCAGCTGTCATGAGCCGTGTCCAGCCCTAGCGACGGCTCGCTCGGCCACACCCCGCCCTCTGTGCCTCGCAGGCCTCCAGCGGGACGCGGCAGCGCCTGTCGGCAGCTCCGCCGGGTGTTGGCTCCCGGCCTTGAGCCCCCGAGTTGGGAGCCGGAGCTCGCGTGGCCAACAGCTTGGCTCCTGGCGATGGCTTCGGCTCCTGCGGCGCAGCCACCACCCCGCTGACGAGCTCCCCGCTTCCCCGAACCCCGCTGCCTCTCACGCGAGCTCTGTTTCTCCGCAGGCGCTGGGAAGCTTTTACTTCCTTCACGAGTCCTTGAAGAACATCTACCAGTTTGACTTCAAAGGTGAGTGAGGCAACGTGTTGCCCCTGGCCGGACTCCCCACCCCCTGCCGGGCGGTCCCTTCTGCCGGTGTCCCCGCGAGGGGACTGGCGGGGTCTGGGCTCGAGTCGCTTGCTGGCAGTCCCTAAGCGGGGGCCGCGCTGGAACCCCGGCTTCCTGGCTTTTCCCCAAAGTCGCGGCAGCCGCCCCGCAGCATCTTGCCGCGCCCTCCGCTCCCCGTGCTCCGGTGCTCCTGTGATAGGGCTCAGAGGAGGAGGGACGGAGTTCGTATCTGTGCCCCGTCAGATGTGAACGAGGAAAGCAGCGTGAGAAAACGGCGTACTCGGAAGGGAACGGCGAGTGCGAGCGTCCGTGGCAGTGGGCCCGGCCCGTGTCTGCCGGGCGACCCGCGGTGTCCGTGCCGAGAAGGCGCCCCTCGGTGTTCCCGCGGCACGGCCCTCATCCCGTCTTCCCCCGGTGCCGTCCTGCCACGTGACTTAGACCCACCGGGGCTCCGCTGAGGCCGTGTCGAGCCCGGTGGCTCTGCGTTGTGGCGGCATTAACTCCGCGGTGTCCAAGGAGAGTGGCGGACGACGTCGCTGTGCCCAGATTCGTGTCCGTGCTCCTCGGGGCCGAGCAGCCATCAGAATCCAGAAGCAGGGTCTTCTCCAGATTGCCCAGGTGGCGACTTCGTCACGGTGAGCACAGGGCGGCAGCCAGCAGGACGACCTTTCACTGGGGGTTCGTGAGGGTTCTTCATGTGCTTTTAAACACAAGCACCCGAGGAACTTGGCCAGAGATGGAGGCCGGAGGCCACTCTTCCCATGACTTAGTAGACACCGACCGCAGCGTGCCACGTTCTCCAGATGGGGCTGCGAGCGAGAGCGAGCGGAGGGCCCATGCGCACGCAGCGCGTGGCCGGCGGAGTCCGATGCTCGTGAACCTGCCCCACACGCTCCAACACGGAGCGCTCTGATGACCTGGTCTCGTCTTTGAGGGGCCCTCTGCACACGTGCATCATCACCGGATCAGGCCAGGCGTAAGGCCCGTGGCTGGCCCGCAGCTTCCTAGAGCCATCAGAGGTCGTGGGACTCCGGCATCCTTACCCACAGGCCTCCACGCGGCCGGCAACGAGCTGAAACAGTGACGGGCGCTATTGTGCGTGCAGAGGTGTGCGCCCATTCTGCAGACGCTCGCGGTGGCTGGGCGTGGCGGGGTCACTGCCACCGAGTGCAGTGCGGGGTGCGCCAGCATCTCAGGCAGGGGTGGCCGCCGGCCCCTGCTCTGCAGCCCCCGTCCTCAAGGCCCGCTCCCCTGCCTCGCGTTGGGTTCCAGCTGAAGCAATCTGAATTTGTGAAAAGGACGAATAAACTTCTAAAAAGAAGTGGCCTGAATTTTAACAAATTAGTACCTAGCCAGAAATTTCAGGGCTCCTGAAAGGGTCAGATGAGAAGGGGGGAGTGTGACCCAGCACGTGAAGAGCTTGGAAGTCGCGACTCCTACCCTCACCACCTGCAAAAGGCCGGACACCCTGGAACCGTGAAACGACAGAGCTCGTAAACTGTGAAGCGAGGGCGCGGGGTGAGCCGCTGCCCTGCGGCTGCAGAGGGGGCTGCAGAGGGGGCTGCAGAGGGGGCGGGCCCCGAGCCCTCGAGTTGCTGGCCGGAGCACCTGGGGCGGACCGCAGGCCGGGGCCAAGCATGGGCTGGCCTCAGGAACGCCCGGGAGCCCAGCCCGGGCCCGCACCGCTGTGAGTCACACCAGCAGCCCCACCACGTCTCGTGACGAAGGCCGGGGAAAAGGCCCTGGCGTTTCCGGTGGGGAAGGGAAGTAGCGCTTCCGAAGCGAAGCGCTCTGTTGCTCCTACAGACCGGCTCACCAGAGCCCGGCCCGCGGGGGCCTCGCCAGGGCCTGGCCAGCGCCGCGTCCCCTGTGCTCCCCACCCGGGGGGACGCGTGCTGACGGAAGGCTGAGCCCTGACAGCGGACCGCGGAGCGCCTCCCTCCACGCCAGCACGAGGGGCCTCGTGACGGGAAGTCCCGAGAAGCTCGGGCTCTGTTTAAGGAGCATCACAGGGACCCGTGACAGCAGAGGACACAGGAACAAGGACACCGGGCGACATTTTAGCCTCATACACTGCAGAGAGCACAGCCCGGCCGACAGGGAGCCCGGCCCAGCTCCTCACCAGGTAAAGGTAAAGCGTCACGCGAAGGCCCGTCTGCCTCAGTTCCTCCCACCCAGTCTTTCAAGTGCCGCTTTCAACAGAAAACGACAAGGCATAGAAAACAGTAAAAACGACACGCCGAGGAGAAAAAGTATGCCTCAGAACCAGAGTTAGATATGGCATAGATTCGGAATTGTCAGACTGGGAATTAAAATAACTACGATGAATACAATGAGGGCTGTAGTAGAAAGCGGACGGCATGCGAGGCCGTACTGGTGCCCGGAGGGGAAAGATGGGAGCTCTGGAAAAGCTAGAAATCAGAACGCCGTGACCGGATCGAAGAACGTCTTCGACGGGTTCGTCATCCTGGACGTCGCTGAAAAGGACCAGTGAACTAGACGGTAAGTCCTGGAAAGCTTTTCACACTGGAAAACCAAAGACAAAAGAAAAACAGAACCGACGTCCGGGAACTGGGACAGGTGCAGAAGCTGCGGCACACGCAGAACGGGGCCGCGCGGAAAGGCGGCAGGGAGGGACCGGAGACGCCCCTGACGTGATGACGCCACGTCTTCCAAAATGGGAGACGGGCGTGAGGCCGCAGGTCCCGAAAGCTCAGGGAGCGTCAGGAAGGATAAATACCAAGAACATATCCAAAATGCAGAAAACCCAAGACGGAGAGAAAATTTCGAAATATTTAGGGACGGGAGGTGGGTGGGAACACCTGACCTACAAAGGAACAGGGTAGGAATTACATGCCATTTCTCTTCAGAAACTACACGAGCCGGCGGAGTGGTGTGAAATATTTAAATGGTTAATGGGAAGAAAAGCACAGCAAATCAAATTCCGTATCCAGCAAGATTATCCTCCAAAAGTGAAGGAGAGATACAGACTTTCTCGGACAAACCAAAGCTGGGGGAGTTTGTTTCCAGTAACCTTATCTTGCAAGGGATGTTAAAAGGGGTTCTTAGCAGAGGAAAATGACAGAGGTCAGAAACTTGGATCTACATAAAGAAAGAGTGTTAGAAAAGGAATAAATAAAGGTAAAATAAAGGATTTTATTTTTCTTATTCTTAATTGACCTCATAGATAACTTTTGTTCAGAGTGTTAATAGAAATAACGTGTTGGGTGACTACAGTTTAAAAATAAGAAAAATGAATGATAGAAATGTTATATAAGGGTCGAGAGGGAGGAATTCGGATCACTTCATTAAAAGGAGCCTGCATTATTTGTGAAGATATGTGGTGTTATTTGAAAACGAACTTGGATTAGTTGTAAATGTATATTGCACACTGGCAACCACTAAAATTTTTTAAATGAAGTATAATCGACGTGCTAAATGAAGAGAAAATTGGAATTATATAAAATGCTCAATAAACCCGAGAAGGCAGAAAAAGAATGAAAGACGAGACACCAAGAACAAAGTCGATAAATAGAAAAGTTACAGACGCAGAACGTATTATTCCAGCTACGTCAATAGTTACTTTAAACATGAATGGTCTGAATATACCAATTAAGGGACAGGCCGTCAGAGAAAAAGCAAGACCCAGCTGTGTGCTGTTTACTGGAAACCCACTTAAAATACGTGCAGACACATGGAGATTAAAGTAGAGGGGCGGAGGAAGACGGACCTCGACTCCAACCCGCAGGGAGCAGGCGCGGCCGTGTTCACTTCAGACCGAGCAGAGTTCAGACCCCGGGAAGTTACGGAACGAAAAGGGCGTTGCCTGGCGACAAGCGCTCAGTTCTCTAGGAAGACGTAACAGTCCTTGATGTGTGTGCACCTAACAACAGAGCGTCAAAACGCACGAGGCGAAAACCGAGACTGGCAAGGGAGACGGGCGAGTGCACCACAGCCGGCGGCGATTTCAGCACCCCGGCAGGAGTGGACAGATCCAGGGTGAGGACGCGGCTGCGCTCAACGGCACCACAGTCCCCTGGATCTAGCTGACACTCAGACTATTTCATCAGCGTCGGGCAGAATGCATGCTTCTCGAGCTCACACGGAGCACGCGCCAGGACAGACCGCATTCTGGGCCATGAAACACGTCTCAGTGCGTCGAAAGCTGCACGCTAAGGATGCTCTCAGACGCGGTGGGAGCAGGCTGGAAATCAACGATAGAAAGATAAAGGGGACACCACAAAACACTCGGATGTTAAAGGACACGCCCCTAAGTAATAACGCAGGGGCCGAAGAAGAAATGTCAGGGCATTTGTATGTTTTGAACTAAATGAAAATGAAAGCACAGCTCCCCCCAAATTTTAGGATGTAGCGAAAGCAGTGAGTTTGTAGTAGCAAATTCATACGTTAGAAAAAAGTAAGATATAAAATCCACGATTTCAGCTTCTGCCTTAGGAAACTAGAAGAAGAGCCGTTTAAATCCAAAGTAAGCATAAGGAAAGAAATACCAAAAACTGGAGCATAATTCAATGAAGTTGAAAACAGAGCTCAATAGAGAAAATCAATGAAGCCAAAAGTTGGTTCTTGGAAAAGGTCAATAAAATTGATAAACATCTAGCCAGGCAAACCAAACAAAAAGACGAAGAGGACAAATTACTAATGTTAGAAATGACATCGGAGCCATGACAACTTCCTGTGGACGTTAGGGGTAATGAAGGTAGAGTATGAACGCGTCTGTGCCTATAAATTCCTTCAAAGATACAACCCACCAAAACTCATACAAGGAGGACTAGATAACCTGAATGGGCCTTCATCATTGAAGGAATTCAATCAGTAACTAGTAACCTTCTAAAAAAGAAAGCATCAGGCCCAGACGGGTTCACAGGTGAATCCTACGAAATATTCAAGGAGGACGTCACACCAGTTCTCTGCAGTCTCTTCCAGAAAACAGAAGCACAGGGCGCTCATCTCATGAGGCCGGCACCACCAGACCAGCAGCGCTAAAGCCAGATGAAGACGTCACAGGGACGGAAAACGACAGCCCAGCATCTCCCGTGAACGGAAAACATAAACCTTCTAAACATAATACGAACGACGAATCCAGCAGTGTATGAGAAAAAATTATACAGCACAGCCACATGGATCCATTCCAGACATACAAGGCTGAGCCAACACCGAAAATCAGTGCCTGCCCCATCACGTCAACAGGCTAAAGAAGGGTCACACGTACGTATCGATAGATGCAGAAGAAGCAGTTTGACGAAGTCCAGCGCATTCATGCTAAAAACTTTCAGCAAACAAGTAATGGAAGAGCACTTCCTCGACGTGAGAGAGAAAGCCCCAGACACCTCCAGACACCTCCAGCTGACGCGAGACGTCACAGTGAGGGACAGCTGCTGCCCCCGAGACCAGGGATGAGAGGCAGGGCCCCCATCAAGCCTGCAGCCCCACACGGGTCGTCTCGGCTCGCGCAGAAAAGCAGGAAAGTGAAACAAAAGGGGTGTTGACCGGCGGGAGGGAAGGAGGCGGCTCAGCCTCGGACCACGTGATTGCCCGTGTCGACAATCCCGAAGAGTCGACAGTGACAGAAGCGGAGACCAGTTAGCGAGGTCGTGGGACGCCAGGTTGACGTGCAGTAGTCAGCAGCTTGCCTGCGTGCCAGCAATGGGCAGTGGAGTTCGAAACTAACATCGGCACAGACAAAAAAGAACTTAGGGGCGAGCCCGACAAAATATATACGAGATCAGTGAGGACCACAAAACTCTGATGAAAGAGATAGAGATCTGAATGAATGCAGTCCACGTTCATGCATGGGAGACTCGGTGCTGTCAAGATGTCCGTTCTTCCTGACGATCTGTAGGTCCAAGGCGACCCCACTCAGAACCCCAGCAAGCTCTGTCCTGGGGGTGTCTGTCCTGGGGGTATCTGTCCTGGGTGCGTCTGTTCTGTGGCTGTCTGTCCTGGGGGCGTCTGTCCAGTGAGTGTCCATCCTGGGTGCATCTGTTCTGTGGGCGTGTGCCCGGTGTCAGCCGTCCGCCTGCCTCAGGAGGCAGGGTGGGCTGTGTCTGTGACAGGGCCGGTCCCTCTTCGACCTCCCTGCGGTGATGGCTGTGCAGGCTGGTGTTTGGCCAGCACTGTCCCTCTGTGGAGATGGGTGGGGGTCGCAGCGAGTGCCTCGGTGATTCAGTGCCCCTCTGCACCATGCTCAGTCGCAAACGGGTGTGGCGGATGGGGTCCTGGCCATGTGGTGCCACAGCCTGTGCCTCCTGCCCACCTCCCTCTGATGGGCCTTCAGAGGTGACAGCGATTGGCAAGGGGGTCTCAGGGACCAGCTGCAGAACCGAACACAATAAAGCCCCTTGGCGCATTGGCATTGTGGTTTGGGGCAAGGTCAGGGGAGCAGTGGGTGTGGTGAGCCCCACAGCTTTGCAGCTGAGGGGCTGCTCTGTGTCACGTGTTGTGCTCTGTGTCCCCTGAGCCCCAGGGAAGGCTCCAAGCTCAGCCCCCCAGAGTCCCCTCCCTGTAGCGCTTTGCTTTGGCCTTAGGTCCACCCTGCACCCAGTGCCCGGTGACGGGGCTGGTGCCCCATCCCCAGACATTGCTCCTTCCATGACAGGCCGGTGGGTCCGCGCGTGGATGGCACTCGAGAGACCACAGATCCGTGCAGCTCGTGGGACAGAGCATGACCCCTCAGGTGCTCTGACAGCACACGCGTCATGGTGGCCCCCAGGAATG
>NW_024349802.1:459803-466828 GCF_902729225.1 Pteropus medius | reverse complement strand
CCGCGTCACGTGTTCCTGGCCCCAGTAGGCGAACATGTGACGGGGCTGGCCGCGGTTGGCAGCCGTCTGGACTGGGGTGCCCCAGCGGTGGTCTCTGCAGGCCCATGTGCTGCCCAAGCTACCCTAGGCGTCACCTCACGGAGGGCTCACAACCCCTGAGGTTCCCACCATGGGTGTGGGGACACTGTCCTGGGAAGAGACAGCCCCAGGCCCCATCTGGGGCGTCTGCCCGGCGAGGGGGAGGCATCCAGTGAGGTGACGGCCGGCTCTGGCAGCAAGTGTCCAGCGTCCCCTCTGTCCGCGTCACACGGCAGCTCTTCCGTGGGCGTGAGCGGTGCAGGCGCGGGGAGAGGTCCCACAGCCCTTCCGCACGTTCACGGTTTCGCTGCGTCCGCCACGTGGCCTGTGACTGGGCGGGGACCGGTGGGGCAGGGCAGCGCCAGCGGATGAGCTTCCGGTGTCCCCACGAGCACAGGCCTGCGGCCCGCCGGACGGGGCATGGGACGTGGCGATCACAGCATTGTCCTGTCCTGCTCTTTTCCAGCTAAGAAGTACAGGAAGGTCACGGGCAAGGAGATCTACTCAGACACGCTGGAGAGCACGCCCATGCTGGAGAAGGAGAAGTTCCCGCAGGACTACTTCCCCGAGGTGCGTCACCGCGGCCACCTCCACGAGGCCGCGTGCTCTCGCGCGTCAGGGGCACGCGGGCCTCGTGCTCGCGGCGGGGAGCACAGCTGGCGGCGGGTGCGGGAGTGTGTGGCTCGCCGGGCTGTCCCAGGTGAGGGCGGGAGCAGGCGGGGTTGATCCTGCGTCCGGCCCAGTGGCAAGTCCCCGACTGTTTCCAGGGAGAGGCGCTGTGCCCTGGAGCGCTCTGGCCGCCTCCACACCCGGGCTGCGTGGCCGAGCCGTCTGGTGTGGGGGGCTGTGCGCTCGGCAGCTTCGTCCCCGGGGTGCTCGGGGGGCCTCTGGCCGGCGGCTCACAGAGGAAGCCGCGGGGCGTGGCCAGCGCGCAGCTCGGCGGGAAGCCTGGTGCCCGCGTCCACCACGCGTGCCGCAGAGAAGGTGCTGCTTCGCCAGCGCCCGGAACTCGGGGAGGGCGCGGGCCTCGGAGAACGTGGCTGTTTCCGTTGGTCCAGCTGCGCTTCTGTGTGGGATTCTTTGCGCACTGTGCCCATGACTTGGACCCTGGGACGTTTTAGTGAACGGCAGAACCCGCACTTCTGGAGTTTCCTAGTCCTCTGTGATTCACGTGGGGCCCCCTAGCTGGCCACGCCGTCCCGTGCTGTCTGCCAAACCACAGTCACACAGGAGGGACACTGTGACTGAGGCACGCAGGTGGCGGAGTTGGAGGCCCGGGCGGCTGTCCCCGCCAGCCGCGGTCACGCGCCCGAGCGGCCTGCCTCCCGTGCCGGCGTCGTGCTGGGCCACGAGGAGGATTGTGCCCTGGTCCCTGCTGCTCAGCAGGTGCCCCACCTGTTCTCAGAGCCGATGCTCAGCAAGGTCACAACTTCATGAACTGGCTTTATGGCCCGAGCCCGGAGCGGAGGCACTGGAGCCCCGGGAAGGATGGGCACCTCTGTCATGCTGGGGCGCGGCTTCCTCGCCCATTGTCCCCGACCGAGGACTCAGTGTCAGGGGGCCGGCCCCCTGCCCTGGCTGCCCTTGGCTCTCCTCTGGCCCCGCTCTCCATGAGCTTGGAGGGGGCGGTGCCCAGAAAGCTCTGGAAGCTTCCGTTCCCACCCCGCACGAGCGCAGCCACGTCTCAACCCGGGTGGGCCTCCCGGACGATGGCGTGTGGCGTGCTGTGCAGAGGTCGGGGCCGGGGTTCTCCCGGAGATGGCGGGGGCTGAGAAGTCGGTGTCGGAGCCCAGTTATGGCCAAGCACCAGCCCCTGCCCACCCAGCCCCACCCTGGCTCGCCCACCAGCCACGAGGCAGGGACCCAGGGCCAGCAGTGGAGGACCGGGCGCCTTCACAGAGAGAGCCAGCTTACAGTCCTCGGGGACAGTTGGGGACTGCCCGGGTCCTGGCCCCCCATGGCCGTGCCCCAGTGCCCCCCTGTGAGAAGTCTCCAGCACTACTGGCCGTGCCTGATGGGGCTGGAAACCTGGGCTCGGCCCAGCTCTTCGCTCGTCGTTTGGGTCCAGTGCCAGCCCAGCAAGGCCAGCGTCCCACCCAGCGCCGAGGCAGCGAGCGCCTCAGTCACCACGAGGGATCACCCCGTGGCAGGAGGGCAGGCCCAGCAGGGTGGCCGCGAGGCTGGGGCTGGGCAGCCAGGCCAGGCTGGTGAGCCTGCAAGGCAGGGGGACAGTGCTCGGCGCGGGCCGCTGGTGACGGTCCCAGGGCCGGTGTGGGGTGACTCCCCCTTTAACTGCCACTTTCAAGGCTCGAGCTGTTGCCAGTGACCCCAGACTGGGGCGAGGGGGACCTGGACTCAGCCCTCCCTCCCCGGACGCCCCGCACGCTGAGCCCCGCAGGCCAGACACACCCGATGTGGCCCTTGTCGCCCCAGGAACTCGCAGGGTCCCTCACCCTCTCACCACTCACTGGCGACCCCAGAATTTTGGCCTTTGGTCTTCTCACTGCATCTCATCCTCAGAGGTGGGGTCACCAGAGGCGGCCAGCGTCTGTTGGCTGTGAGCGATGACGCTCTCTAAAGAAGAGGCTTCAGTGACGGCCGCCAGGTCCTTTGTGGGGCTGGGGCGATGCGTGGGACGGCCCCCACGGAGGAGCGAGTTTCCTCAGGACACAGGACCCCCTGACAGGCTCGCTGCCCCAGGGCCCAGCACGTGGGGCCACGGCGTCTTCCCCCCACTGCCCGGTGGCTGGGGCCTCAGCCCTGGCGCCCCCTCCCTGCTCACCCCTCAGACAGGGCAGACACGGTGGCGGGGCAGGACATGGCCCCCGGCCTTGCTGCCCGCGGCTGGCGCACTGTTCCCCTGAGGTGCCGAGGTGGCCCCGTGGGACAGACAATGAGGGGCCACCCCCCTGCCCTGGGTCCAAGCCCTAGCTGGCGGTCAGCAGACCTGGCCCCAGGGTGACCGCCACACGCGGCGTCGGCCTTGGCCATCATCGGTCCCTCCGCTGCCACGTCAGAAGTGGTCTCGGGGTCAGTTGGTGAGATTCCAGGACGTGAGGCTCTGCCAGGGGACCAAGGGCGGTCGCTGGCCCGCGAAGGCCCCTTCGGTTCGGTGGCACGTCCCAGGCGCCCGGCGCCCTCTGTCTTCACCAGAAGGCGGCTACCGGCGGGCGGGGCTCCCGGCGCCACCGTGTTCTGCCTCCGGCCAGTCGCTCGGCTTTATCCGAACGCTGGGGGAGGGAATTAGTTTAAGACGGATTTCCCTTTCTTTTATTGCCGCCACTTAAGGGTAATCTAAGTGTAATTACCGTGATGGAGGCGATCCCAAATAATTACGGCCCAGTGCATAGAAAACTAACAAAACTTTCCCTGCTGATTTACGGCCGCTTTTGGCTCAGCACGGGTTTCAAATGCCGCCTCTGGGAGCGGCACTCCAGATAACGTGAGGCCATTTTTAAAAAGCAGATTTGTGCAGTCGATCAGGGCCGAGACATTTTTTTCCTCTCGCCTGTAGTGAGGAATTGGTTGTTCCCATAGATCACTGGACTGCCCCAGACGCTTATGAAAGATGAATTAATTTCGCTAATGCTCCAGCGCGGGCCTTTCCCGGGGAAGGCTGTGCGGGGGGACCCTCCCCGCGGCCCTCCGTCCTCGGCGGTGATTTATGCTGTCTCTCAGTAGATGAAGCCGTCTGCGTTCGCCATCCATCTGCTGGCTAAAGGAACTGTTACAGGGGTCTGAGCAGAGACTTCATACTGTAAGGGGGACGGCGAGGCGGCCCCCGCTGCGTGACGTGGCTTTTCCATGGTGACAGCCTCTAAGAGCCAGGGCGACCGCCCCGCCACACTGTCCCCCGTCCACCATGGCCTGGCGTCCTCGACAGAGTTTCAGAAGGGGCCAGTGGCCAGAAAGCCTAGAGTGCGGGAATAGAGCGACTGATCCGGCATTTGCACACACACGCACACGTGCACACTCCACGGCTGCCCTGCGCAGCTTCCGGGGTCCGTCTGCAGCCTGCCTGGGGGAGGGGGGCCGGACAAGAGCACCGGTCGGCGGCCTGTATCCGGTCCGGTTCCTCTCACGCCTTCGGCTGCCCCGCGGGCCGGCGTGAGGGCTGAGCGCGTCCGCATCCTGCGAGGACGCTGTGCCCAGCGCCTGATGCGGTCAGTGAGGTAACAGGAGCGAACCAGGTGTGGTCAGCACCATGACTACGGGATTCACCTAGAACGTAGCCAACACAGATGGCGTTGGGGTGGGCGGTGGTCACCTTCATGGTGACCTTGAGTGCTCTGGGCAGAGGGCTGATTGGGAGGGCGCTGCCGTGAGGGCCGGTGGCGGTGGACGTTGCTCGTGAAGTCCCGTGATTGGGGGGAGGAAGGAAAACGAGCCGGCGGGCAGCTCGCGGGGCCTGGGGAGGGGCTGGGAAGATGGGTCCCCCCCACCCCCGCTCTCGTGGGCTGCCTGCTCGACGGGTGGCACCCAGCGTGTTTCTGATTGACAGGCACCTGGGCCGATGGTGAGTCGGTCTCTCTCCTCTCCAGCTCCTCACCTGTGTGACCGGTTTGTTTTTCAGTGCAAATGGTCGAGGAAAGGCTTCGTGCGGACCAGGTGGAGCGTTGGGGACTGGTAGGTGTGCTGCGTCCACTGCTTCATCTGTCCTCACGCTTGCTCCTCTGCGTGTCGCACAGGGGTGTGTGCGGACGGGCCCATCGAAGGCCATGTGCCCTGAACCCCTGTTCTGTGACCCTTTCTGGTCTCGGTGACGCCGTGTGACCCGGAGCGTTGTCCCCGGGTGCCCGTGAGCACAGTGTCCAGGCGTCAAAGGCCCAGGGCCACTGCCCCGCCCCGGCGGCCCCTTCCTCCATGGGCCCGCGGCCCACCGCTGCCTGCAGCCTATCCCGTGGGCGTCAGGCGCAGCCCGCTGTCCCTCGGCCCCTCGGGCCCGGCCTCCCTACAGCATCTGCGTCCCCACATCGCCCCGACTCGCTCTGTCTCCACAGCAAGGTCCTGGAAGGGCACATGTGTCACCTCAAACGGGCCTCGTGCCACTGGCAGGCTTGTCCAGGTGGAAGGAGCGAGGACTGTGGCCCGTCCCTGTCATCGGGGGACAGGGAGCTGGTGACAGGCTCTGCGGCCTGTGCCCCGACCCAAGCCTGGACTGCCTGTCACGGTGCCCCAGCCAGGGTGGGGGCTGTAGAGCTGCCGGGCCCTGAGTCGTGGGGCCCCCCGGGTTTGGCTGTCCTAAAGCCTGGACAGAGCTTGCGGTCTAACCCAGGAAGCATCAGGCCACCACTGCTGGCCCTGCCGGGGCCACACAGCATGGGCACTAGAAAGCAGGGTGCTTAAGGTCACCATGAAGCTGCAAGACTGGCTTGTCCTTCCCCTCTGCTGCATGATCAGTGGTGTCTCACTGGGCTTGGGGTCCGCGGGTCCCTGCTCTGTGGATGACACGTGCTTACCTGCCCACCGCCCTCACTGAGGTGGGCTCGGCATGGCAATGCCAAGGGGCTCTCAAGGCGGACAGGCTGACCGCACGGCTTCCCGTCCTCGCCACAGCCCTGTGGACACCGAGGTCACTGGGCGTTTCCGCAGGACGGTGGGCACTGCACGCAATGGGCCTCAGGCGGCGTCTGCCCGGCCCCCTGCTGGCTGGGGCCACCGAGGCCTCCGCCGCCCTCCTGATCTGGCTGGCCACCTGAGGAAAGTCTCTGTGGCTGAGTGTCCGTCCTAGTCTCTAACAGGAAGCTCCAGTTGGCCAGAGTAACTGGCTGCCATTGCAGTGACGTTTGAGGGTGGCACTCGGGTCTCGCACATCCTCTGAGCAGGTGGGGCCTGTGCTCTGCGTCAGCCCAGGGCTGCCGAGGACAGGGACACGGGTGCAGGTGGCTCTGCCCATTGGCAACCCCTGGAAACCCTGACCAGGCCTTGCTCCACGTCCCCCAAAAAACCCAGGCTGGAACAGCATGGGCGCCCGCTGTCCCACGGCTTCAGCCCTTTGTCACCGAGTGTCCTTTCTGTCTCTGCAGCGCCTTCGACCTGGTGAACATCCACCTTTTCCATGACGCTTCCAACCTGGTCGCTTGGGAGACCAGCCCCTCGGTGTACGCGGGGATCCGGCACAAGGCCCTGGGCTACGTGCTCGATAGGTAGGTGCCGAGCGCCCCGCACCGCCACCGCTGGGAGCCTCGCTCCCTGAGACGCTCTTCCTCGTGGGACTTTTCCTATTTGCCAAAACTGAAACTCGGCACTGTCGGCCGAGGCGCCAGCGGCACCCCCCAGGCGGACTGAGGCGGGTGACCCCACACCTGTTTCGTGGGAATGGCAAGGAAGCACACCCCGAGCGGTGGCAGGAAAGACGGCAGCCGAAGCGTCTGGGGGCCTGAGCCTCGCGTGTCGGCTGTGTGCTCGCCAAGCCCCCTGGGTCCCCACTGGCCGAGGCGGCGACTCTGTGGCTCTGGCCCACCTGCCGCCCCTGCGGCTGCCAGCCGGGCTCTGGGCCCCTCCAGCGGCCTGGCGCCTCCCAGCTCCGCCCCAGGCCCCGTCTCTAGGCCGTGCTTCCCGGGCCAGCTCGTGGGCCTGTGGCGGGGAGCAGGGAGCAGTCCCAGTGGCCTTCACAGCGAGGGGGCCGCTCCCTCCACCCCAGATCCCGGTCATCCCGTCACGCTGCCCGCCCCTCACTCCCCATTCAGACCTGAGACCTGGTTTTCAGGACCCTCGTCCTGGACCCCGTGGGGCCCTCCCTCTGTGTGGTGGTCTCTGATCTCTCATGGGGTCAGAGCCAACAGCTGTCATCTGGGAAGAAAGGGGGCCCCAGACCCCACCGACAGGGTAGGTTTGGTCTTGGGGCCAGGGTTCCTCTCGACTGGAAGATGGGCCTCTCGTGGAGCTCAGCCTGGAGCCCACTCAGCCAGGAGCTGCTGCCTGCTCCTCCCCTTCTCCGGCTCCTC
>NW_024349802.1:443889-458875 GCF_902729225.1 Pteropus medius | reverse complement strand
CTGGCACGCCTTCAGGGACCGTGACTGTGCCTGCACCCAGCCTCCCCCCGGCTCCACCCTCGCTGGCCGCGGGGCCCCTCGCCCGTCGGTAGCGTTCCTGTCCGGTGCTGGCATCAGCCGGGCGCATGATAGTGGCGTTAGTTCTCCCCAGGGCCCTGAGCTCGGGGCCCTTGCCCGGTGCCGCCGGCCAGGTCTGCACAGAGAACGCAGGTGTGTGGGACGCAGCGTCTGGTGGCCCTTGCCATCATCCTGCACACTGGCCCTGAATGCAGCCAGATGCCATGCCAGGTCCTGTTGGCCTCGCAGGGTGAGCCGAGCTGGACTTGGAGTGGCCGAGGAACTGAGCCTGCAGCTGAGGGTTCCAGTTGCCTGCCCAGCCGGGGCCTCGGCACCCAGGGCTCTGACCCATGACAGCCTGTGACGGGGGCTCCTGTGTACCTGTTCTCGGGACCTCAGCTTTTGGGCGGCTCGTCCTCGAGTCTTTTTCACCCGTTCTCGCCCAGCTGCTCTGGAGCACCTCCCGTGTGCAGGCCCCAGTGTCCCCCGCCACCTGTCCCAAGGCTCTTGGGAATAGAAACATCATCACTGACCAGCAGCAGGTCGCCGGGTTGGGCACTGGCCGGACGGCGCCAGGCACGGGTGGTGGCGTTTGGGTTTAGGAGGCAGCACGGGGATGGTAGTTACGCCGTGTGTGGTCACCGCGCGGTGGCTGTGGCTGGCCTCTCGGAGAGCTGCCAAGCTGGCGGATTTCGGGCAGAGCCACCACCCCCAGGACAGGGAGCGGGGCCCTTGCTAGGTCACTGCTGTGTGCAGGTCAGCTGCATGGGCCTCGCTGGGACCTCCCACGGAGCCTGGGGCTGAGACGGACCCGCGACCTGTCGTCTTGGTGACTGCAGTCGGCTTCAGTGGGGTGTGGCACTCGAATGTGTCGTCACCCCAAACTGCTGTTCCTCCGTGGCCGCCCGAAAGCCACCTCGGGTTTCTGCCGCTTCCCTACGGCCCCGCGTTCCCAGGATCCCCGCAGGCCACACAAAGCGCGGCTCTGTGGGAGGGTCACTGCCGGCCACCCTGTCATCCGGGCTGCTAACCTTTTGGCAGCCACCAGCAGACTGCATTCTGCTCTGCTGATGGGGAGGACAATGCCACACTGGTCCTCTGAATGGACGCTGCCACCGACAGTGTCCCATTCACGCTTCGGGAACTGCTGGGCGCATTGTCTGCGGGCGTGGACACCGGAGGCCAGGGCTCCTGGGGACGGAGCCTGCCTTTCCGGGCTTAATCCCCACGTCGAGCTCCCAGGGGCCACGCTGCCACAGCGTGTGGTGTCAGACCGGGAGCGGTGGCCCATCAGCCTCAGGTCCCGGCCCCGAGAGCTGCTGGTGGGAAGCTCATGTTAGAACTGAGAGGCGCTCAGGTCCGTTTGCAACTTTTCTGTAAATGCAAGTTTATTCCAGAATGAAAAGCTTGTTCAAAAACCAGAGAGACGGGCTCTTTGTCTGAGGTGTGCAAGGCCTTCAGAGGCGTTTGCCCTCCAGCAGCGCCAGCTGTGGGCGCCCTCGGTCCAGCGGGCCGGCCGGCGGGCCATTGGAGGCAGCCACAGAAAGGTGTGTGCAGCGTTAACCACTGTGGCCCGTGGGCTCCTCGGAGTTTTTATTGCAGATAATGATTTTGTATTTTTTGTGCAGCTTATGCCTTCTCTGTTTTTAATCTCTCGTTATGAAAGTTTTATAGAGAAGGCGAACCCCAGTTCGTGAAGAGCCTCAGGCTCAGACACGCAGAAGTGAACAGCCCCGGGCCCTCGTGCGGGGGCCACTGCCGCTTTGCGCCTGACGTGGGGCCGGGCCGGTCGGTCTCCCCGACACGCGGTGAAGCTCCGTGGGGAGCATCCGGGATTAAACCCCAAGCGGAGGCCTCAGCTGCCACCGCCCTCCCGCGGCGCCGGCCGCGGGCACTTCCTGCGACCTCTCAGGCGCTCGGCTGTGCAGGGAGGTTTTTTCACCCCAAGGGACAGGGCTGTTCTGTCCCCGCTTTGAGAGGTGGCCTGGCCCCGTCCAACAGAGACATTTTCACATTACAACTGTGAAATCTTGGCGTAAAGCGCCCCGTTGTCCGCCCCCCCATTATTTTCTCACATTACAGCCCATTGTCACCGCGCTGAAGTTAATTTGATCAACATTGGGACATTTAACTTTTATGTCCGGTCAAAAGAGCTGTTTCACGCTCGTTTGGGGCTTTCAGAGGGGACGGGCGCGGGAAGTGCTGGCTCTGGGAACAAGGCAGGCCAATTAGTTTCCCAGGGGGAGGCTGGCGGTGAGGCCCACAGCGCCCTTTGTCACCGCGGGGCGGTCATCAGTCAGCTGTCAGCCCGCTCAAAGGCCCATCTGAATGTGTCTCCTTAGCCGTTCCCAGAACTTGCCTGGCTGCTCTGTGAGTGAAGAAAGGCTGCTGGCCTGCGGGCCGCTCACCGCGGGCGGCAGGGCTGGGTGGCGCTGCCCGGCTGGCCACACGGCTCCCCGCGGCCGGCTTCCTGTCCCGCCAGTCCGCCCACCCGCGAGGAAGCAGGTTGCACGCACGGCACCTCGGGCCTTCAGCCTGGAGGCCTGGGTGGCATTGTCACATCCAACTGGAGCCCAGCTCGAGGGAGCCCAGCCAGTGCCCACCGCCCCTCAGCCTGGGGGCCCCCCGCTGCGTTCTTGGGGCATCATGCAGCACCGTGCCTGTTTGGGACACGTGGAGTCAGGGGCAGCCCCAGCAAAATGAGCACTTTGCCCCTTCCTAAGGTCTCAGACGACTGATATTTTGTTGTGTCAAAAACTAATTCAAGTGTCCAGAAAACACAGAACACAGTCACAGCCACGTGCCCTCCGCTGAGCCCTGTCACGGTACGTTTCTCCGTGTTCGTCTTGTGTCCTTCTGGAGCACAGACACCACTGGTGCCCTGTCCCCTGCATCCTGCCCCTCCCCCACACCATCGGCTGCCTGTTCTGTGGGCGAGTGTGCCTCCCCACGGCGCACGCTCCCGGGCTGCTGCATGCACGAGCGTGTGTGCACTGGCCCTGCTGTGTGTCCGTGCCGCACACAGTGTCGGCAGCTTGGCGACCGTGCCCCGGCACTGAGGAGGGCGCCATGCTGAGACCCACCTGGTGGTGGGTCCCGCCCCTGCTCCAGCGCCAAAGGCAGCTCCGCCTGCCTGGCCCCGCAGCAGCTCCCTCCCCCCATGCTGGGGCAGCCATGTGGTGTTGGTGGGCGTGTCCTCAGGGTGCTGCCGGTCAGGACCAAATGGGGAGCGGTGCCTGCAGGGACCAGGTACATGCCACGTCCCCGACCAGCCAGCACCCGTGCCCACCCGTCTGGGGAACACGGGGTGGCTCAGTGTGGAAGCGGCTTATTTAACGTACCACTATTTGGAGAGCATGAAAGTGGCAGCCGTGGACGGACGCTCAGCGAGTGCCCGAGCTGTGCCCAGTGGGAGAGTCGTCAGAGGGCTGGATGTTGAAAGGTGGACCACGACTGAGGGTCCGGCAGGGTGTCTGGGGCCTGAAGCCCACCCGGCCCTCGGCTCTCCCTGCTTGAGGAGCAGCCACGCGGGCTGGGGACCTTCACAGGTGGGGACCTGTGAAGGTCCCCAGTGCACAGGTGGGGACCAAGGCCCCGGCCAGAACCGCCAGTAGCCCTGACAGGCGTGGGGCCGTCTCAGCCCACCAGGCTCCACCCAGCAGCGCAGACCTGGAGGCTGAGGTCCGAGGTCGGGGTGCGGGCCACCTCCCAGCTCCCAGATGGCCACCTTCTCACAGTGGCCGCACGCACCGCAGAGCACTCTGGTGTCTGTCCAGCAGATCGGGGCCCACGCTGACACCCAGGCCCCCAGCACGGCCACCACGCTGACGCCCAGGCCCCCAGCGTGGTCACGTGGGGTAGGGCTGCCACACGGGGTGTGAGGAGACAACGCAGTGTGCAGCAGGGCCTCGGGCCGCGAGTGTCTGAGACAGGAGGTGGCCTCTTAAAGACGGGAGCCGTTCGCGTGGGGACACTTACGAGAACTTCGCCCGCCCGCCTCCCTCCGTGCCCCGTGGAGGCTGTGGCTGCAGGCCTGTGACTTCTCCAGACTGATGCCTCTCGAGGGGCCGAGGGACCGTGTGCCCCTGTGACGAGGACCCCATGGCTGGGCACGGGGTGTGGCAGTGGGTATGGCGGGCACCACTTGGCTGGCCTGGCTGGAGGACCGTATCCTGGCACCTCGGAGCATCACTCACGAGTGCACCGTGCTGCCGGCCAGCGGGCCAGTCGCCGAGGGCCCTGGGTGCACCGATCGTGGGGACTTCGCCGATGCCCCAAAGGGTCACCCATGCTGACCCTGACGCTGGTTCCGGCCGCGCCGCAGACCCCCTTCCCACCTTCCCTCGTGGTCTTCCCGCGTCCCTGCCCCAAGTACGTTGGGGACAGGCTGTCTCACCGCAGCCCCCTCGTGCGTGCCAGCCGACATCAGCACGGCGCGACCGTGCCCCCGGGGGCCACCAGCCCCACCCAGCCAGCGTGCACACCAGCTTGTCTGTCTCCGGTGACAGTAAATGGGTCCGTTTACTTAGAGCGGCTTAAATAAACGTATCGTACACCATTCCGCTGGACGTTTCGAGACGAGGGGAAACGTTCGGGAACTCGAGACCACTCTGCCTTGTTGCAGTCATTACTGTTGTTGCTGTTTTTGCCATTTCAAGCTGTTCGACAGAGAACGAGTCTCTGTCAGATCCGAGGAACAGAAACTGGCGTTAGTCGATTCCTGACTGTACAGAAACCCACTGCGCTCAGTAGTTAGGGAGCAGAAGAGCAGCAGGGCCGGGCTGCTCGGATGCGTGGAGGGACGGGGGGACATCGTGGCCATGTCCCCGGCTCAGCCACGCAGCCTCTCGGGGTCAGAGCCCAGGGGTGGCCCCTCGGGCTGCTCGCAGACGCCGTCAGCCGGCCTGAGGCGGCCCCTGAACACTCAGCCTGCGACTCCCTGTGGGACACTGTCCCTGTCGTCGGACGTCTAATCTGCAGCTTCCGGCATCAGCGCGTCCGTGGCCCCTTCCTCGCCAGGCAGGCCTCTGTGACATGGCAAGTGTCACCGCGGTTTGTCACATAATGAAATCACCTGTCAAAACAGAAAGACACTTCGTTTTCAAGGCCCAAAAAATTGATTTTTATGGCTATTCTTGTAATTCCCTTTTTGAATTAGGCACACGATATTGATGTGGGCCTACTTTTTAATCATAATAGCTCCTGACAAGGTAATTAATTTTCAAACAACTCTTTTTTCCTCCTGGTCCAAATGGCACTCTATTGAAATTAAAAGTGAGAGCCACGAGGCCGCGGGCCTGGCACTCAGGCGATTGCCTCGGCCGTGACGGCCCCCTGCCCCCTGCCCCCCGCTGCCATTGTTATTAATGGGCTCGGGCTTCGTAGGGAGCGGGCACGGACTGGGGCAAAGTCGAGGCCTTTAATGACAGTGTGACACGGTCCTGGGCGTGCGGATGGAGTCACTTCCCCACACCGCAGGCCCGGCCAGCCTGTCGCTGTCACCCAGCACCCGGCCCTGCGTGTGGGCCGCGGCGGGAGGCGGTGGGGCCAGCCCGGGGCTGGGGAAGGTCGCGTCTTCCCTCTGAGCTCAGCCAGATACTAAACGTGACATCTGTTAGTGTTTTAAAGAGGACTTCATCTCAGAATGCTGTTTCATTAGCCAGACGGTCATTCGCGTCCTTGATCCGCGTGGGGGTGTCAGCTGTCTGCAGTCTGTGCCCCCCGACAGCACCAGGCGGGAAGTCACTCCGGTATCCCATAAACGGGCTTGGCCGGGCTGTGACATCCTTGATTTGGCACCCTGCCCCCAGCCTCCTGTAACCCCCAGGGGCGTCACTCAGCGCTCCCAGGACACAGGGAGGCCGGGCACAGGGTGGTTGTCAGCTTGAGGCCCGAGCAGGCCCAGTGTCTCAGAGCTCAGACCTCGGGCCGGGGCATTGGCTCCAGTAACAGTGAGGACTTGGCAGGGCTTCGGGAGACGGGCGTGAACACTGCCCCTCTGCCTGCGGGGACCCTGACAGCGCCCCACTGGCCCTTGCCTGGCAGGCCTTGGCGGGCCGATGCCGGGGGTGCTCGGCCAGGTGGCTCTGCCCCTGCCCCGGGGACCTCGGCTCTGGAGGCCGAGTAGTGACGGCACGGGGGGACCACCACAGAGCAGCGGGAAAGCGGGCGAGGAGGGCAGGGAGGGCGCACGCCCACTGACGACTCCCGCCCGGCGCCCCCGCAGAAGCAGCCGCGTCACTGTGTCCCTAGTTACGTTTTTCTTCTAACGGCAGAAAAAGGCTTACTTTTTTTCAGGAGGCTGAGACGGCTGAAGCTTCCTGTTTGCAGAGCCCCCTGGGGCCGAGTTCTAGCCCTTTGCCTGGCCGGAGGGGAGGCGGGGTGCGGGGCTGTCCCCGGGCACGGCGGCCAGTCAGCGAGCCGTCGGGCAGGCATCTGTGCAGGGCCCTGCGGTCTTCATGCGTTGGTGGTGTTTCCACTACAGAAAGATTTTGTTTTCAAACAAGTCAGTGAAATTACTAGTCATTTGCACTACTAGTAACGGTTTATTGAAATGTGTCCTTTTTCTTCAAACTAACGTGTACGTTAGCGAGTTATTCCAAGTAAAAAGGAAAACAAGAATTTTTGTGGAATTAGCTAGATGGTAGAGCAGTTAACGTGCGAGAGAAATACAATAGCCAAGGAGATTTTTAGGAGTTGCTGGCGAGATGGTCTCCCTATAAAAAGTCACACGAGGTCTGCATCAGGAAATGGTCTCAAAAAGACCCGCGAGATTTGGGGAGTTTTGTGCCATAGAAACATGGGAGGGGGTTAAAGGGTTAATAAACGGTGCGGATCAGTCGGCATGGGGACGGATGCGGTCGAATCTCTGCTTCACACACTGCCTCCAGGTGGATGGGAGGCTGACCAGAAGAACTGCCCGGCGACGAAGGAAGGGGCCGGCCTCCTGGAGGAGGCAGAGGCCGCCGTGGGGAATTGAAACATGCGACTGCTTGAAAATTAAAACTTCTGCAGGACACGAGATGTCATAAACAAAATGAAAAGGCCAGCAACGGGCCAAGGAGAATGTCCGCCTCGTGTGTTACAGAGGACTAATGTCGCAATTACAGGGAGACTCCTGGAATTTAAAAAGGAGCAGGCAGGGAACTACAATAAACAGGCTCTGAACAAGTAAAAACAGAAAATGCAGATTCGGAAAGGATGGTCCACCTTGCAGATGACCATGCAAGTTAAAACAAAAACGTGCTTTCCGTTCCGATCAGACCCGTTAAATAGCACGGGGCAAGTTCGCCCCTCCGTCAGGCAGGTGTGAGCAGGCAGGACAGCCACCCTCTCCACAGGAGGCACGTCCACAGGGTGGCTGGGGACATGTTGGTCCCTTGGCGCGCATCAGAACTTCTCGGGCACCTGGCGTAGACGCTTTCCCTGGCTTTTGCCTGCCAAGTCACCGAGTTTTCACGTCCACCCCAGGGCGGTCTGTCTGAGGGGTGCCCCCTCGTGCCCCCACAGCCCTGGACCAGCAAGTGTGCCATTGGAGCCACACTGGACAGCAGGGGCCGGAGGCTTGGTCACCCAGACGTTCCTTTCTTTCTGTACAGGTGACACATCTGTCGTGGTGACGGACTTGTTAGCAGGGCTTGCTGTTCTTTGGAGTCAGGAGTGCCAGGCGCTTTGGCTGCCCCTAGAGCAGCACTGGTCACCGGTGGCCGAGGCGGCCGAGGGAGGCCACTGCTACCACCCTGTCAGATGCTTGCCACAGGCGCACTTCTCAGTGGCAAAAGCTTCGTGAAACGGTGTCATTGATTTAAAACGTGCAGGAAAAGTTTTTAAGCAAATTAATTTCTAGCTTAAAAATGCGGCTGCTGTTGCTTTTCACCTCGGCCACGTCTGAGTGGGGATAAGAGGCAAATACCTTGAGGGTGGCGTGGACGGAGGGGGCCTGGGTTCCTGTGGGCTCGTGCAGGCCACCGGCCCACTTGGCCCCCCCCACACACAGGAGGCTTTTGAGGAAGAAACCACCTTTTATGTGCCGGGGTGGCGGCGAGGGGGCAGGGGGCTCCGGCCTGTCCCCCACCCGGGCTTTGGCAGGGCGGGTTCAGCACCGGTCTTCCTGGGCAGGGGCGTTCCATATGTGCAGGTCCTGTGGTTCCGGGGCATGAGCATTCGCAGTGTCACTCCGGTGGCGTTAAGCCTTGGCCCTGGTCTCGTTGGAAGCAGGATCAGCCCGGTCGGAGCTGGTTCTGCAGTTAAGGTTCCCTGGGCCCTCTGGCAAGCCTCGCTTCCCAGGGCAGGCTGCGGTGGCCACCAGACGTGATCTGACCGCGGCCCTGGCCCAGCCCATGAGGACGCACCTGGCAGAGGGAGCCACGCGCCGTCTGGGGACTGTGGCCGCGTCCCCGTGCCGAGCGTGGGGGCGCGCCTGCCTTCCGCGGGAGATGGAGGGCGTGCACACGGGGAGCGCGGCGGGAAGGGTGCGGGCTGCCGGCTGGGGGGCCCGGGCGCCCACGCTCAGTGACTATCTCCTTCTGTCCTCCCAGGATCGTTGACCCGCGGTTCGAGAAAGTGGCCTACTTCGTTTTCGGCGACTTCAACTTCCGACTGGATGCCAAGTCCGTGGTGGAGGTAGGCGCCCCGGCCCCCGCGGTCACAGCCCAGCAGGCGGCCGTTGCACCTGGGCAAGTTCGATGCCGTCATTCCCACGGGTCGTATTTAAGGCGAAGACGCCTAATAAAAAGATGCCTCGCTGTCAGAAAGGGGGCCGTTACTGGGTCACGGGGGCGTCTCGGGCGTCTGCAGCCGGTGGTCGGTCGGCCGGTTTACGCTCAGCTCCCGTGACGTCATAACGTGCTGCCGCGAAGGTTCCGGCGAGGGTCCGTGGCAGCGGCCGTGCTCAGCTCTTTGTCCGCACTGCGCATGTCTACAAAGTAGTTACCTCGTGTCATCTAGTAAATCGGCCACGTCACTCGGCCGTTGGGAACTTCGAGGCTGTGTCTCTGGGAAGCACTCACGGGTGGGGTCCTCTCCGGCCCTGGAGTGATGTCCCCTTGAGGAGCACGTGCAGCTGGAAATGCTGCCTGGCGTCGAGCGTGTGGTATAGAGGTTGGGAGCCGGGCTCAGTGCAGCCTGCCCAGTGCCTACTGTGTGACCAGGAAGCAAAGCCAGTGGCCCAGGCACAGGGGCTGGCCTCTCCGTGAGGGGGTGCACTGCAGGGGACACTGGCCGGGACCCCACAGCTCTGGCCACGGGGAGGGGGGCCGCGCCGCCCTCTGATCTCTCGGCTACCGGGGGGTGGGGAGGACCCCCACCCCCTTCCGCCTGCACCTACACGGCAAGCACAGTTCCCATCCTGGGCAGCTGGATGCCAGGCCAGCCTTACGAGGGCTCGGTCCAGTGCCTGGCACACACTGGGCAGTGTGTGCACAGCAACCGTGCCAGAAGCAGCATGGAGAACCAACAGGCCCCGAGTCATTCATTATCTTCCCATTAGTAGTCGCGGTTACAAACGGCATCAGACATTAATCTCCCGTCTTCGGTAGGAAATTATTTCTTAAAGACAGACCGAGCAGGCTTTTGATCATCCCATATCTCCCTTTGCTTGACAGAAATGAGTAATGTCATTTTGAAATCCTCTTTTTTAATTTAATTAGGCTGGTGGCACCTCACCAAGCCAGCCTCACGTGCACGTGTGACACACGGATGTGCCTGCTTCCTCTGTGCGGCTCTGCTGCTCCCTTTCCTCAGCTTGAGCCCAGAGAGCTGATAGGCAGGCGTCAGGGACCCAGTCGGGGCCCCTCGGGCCCACACCCTTTGCACAGCCAGGGACAGTACCCGGCAGGTCACAGCCTGTCCCGGTGTGTGACAACGTCCTGACCCTCTGGAGGAAGGCCGCCGCCTCCTTTGATTCTAGGCCACCATGTGCTAACGCCACGCTTTGGGGGAGGGCCTCGTTTCCCTGGGCACGGTCACTTCAGGCTGGGACTTGGGACCAGTGCGTCAGCTGTGCGGACAGCCCCCACCCAGAGCGCGTACCGCAGAGGACGGAGCCGCGGGCAGGCTGCACGTCGGGGGAAGGTCAGATGAGCCTCGGAAGTGGCCTGTTCCTCCCACTGGAACAATCGTCGGAGAGGAGGGCAGCGCCGGACTCGGGTCAGAGTCGTCACAGGCGGCGCTCCGAGCCGGCCCCGGGGGCGCACGCAGCCCGGTTCTGCGTCCCGCGGCCGTGCGGACCTGGGCAGCGACGTGGGGCGCGTGAGGCGCGCGCGGGCAGCGGGTCTGGGGGCTCCCGCCTGGGCCCCTGCTGCGGTCCCGGCGCCTCGGAGGCGGGGTCACGGGTTTCTTGGTGCTGCGAGCGAGCGTGGGGGCCACTGCGGGAGGCCCGTGTGCCCCCAGAGGGCGTGTGCCGGTGGGGCGGCGGCCACTCACAGGAGGCCACGCGCTGCGGCTCGTCACGCGCCTTGTCGCCCACTTTCGCCTTCCTCCTGACCCGGACCCTTCACCAGCTTGGCCTGACCTCAAGGAGCCATCCCCACTTTTTAAAGGGTCCCTGCCCCGGGGCGACCTCAGCCGTGCTGCCGAGGCCGTAGCTGGACGTCCTGAGGCCGCCGCCACGCGGGCGCGTCCACGCCGGCCGTGTGGCCCTCTGCGCCTGCGCGTGCCCGACCGCCCCGCCGCCGTGCATAGTCAGGGCCGGGCGTCCTTGACCCTGGGCGGGCCGGCGGAGACCAAGGCTGGACGCAGGCGGGCCCAGGGCCCGGCCGTGCGAGCGGCAGCAGCGCCCGCCCGTGCGCTTTGGCGGGAGCACAAAGGCCGTGTGCAAAGCAGCATCGCCGGGAACGAGAGCGGGTTCTGACCCCTGGGCCTGAGCGGCCGTCGGGTTCGCCGTTCACGAGGAGCTGCCAGAACCCCCGGCCCCCCGAGAGCCCGGAAGGCGCCGGGGCCATCGGTACCGACATCCGACGGGCACCTGCGTGCTCGTAGGTCTCTCCGCCTTCCTCTTCCTCTTCCTCTAGGAGGATGAGAGGTTCTTCGTCCTCGGCCACTCGTCCATCAGAATTGCCCGGCAGAGAGGGGTGTAGAGTGCTCTTTCTGTGTGCAGTGCCCGCGATGGCCAAGTTTCCACAGACAACTCCTCCAACCGTGACCCCGCAGGGCCCACCGCGGCCTCCCCACACTTGTCCTCCGTCCCTCACTGTCCTGGCCCCACAGCCCTGGCAGCCTGTCTGCCCAGGGCAGTTGGGGTGGCAGGTACGCATGGCTGAGCAAAGAGAGGAAGGTTGGGGGGCCGTGCCCGGGCTCTGGGAGGGCCCTGTCACCCGGGGTGTGGCTCTTCACTCACAGAAGCAGGGACTTGTACGAGGCACTGAGGGTGGCCGGCGTGTCCACATGGACCTACTGCCACCAAGGCACCTCTCCACATGCACCCTACCAAGCAGATCCCAGGAGGCAACAGCGCCTCAGAGCCGGCAGCCACAGCACCCTGTCACCAGATGCGCTCGCTGACGCTTAGTTCTGGCTGGTGGCACTGCACCCCCACAGCCTAGGGCTCCCTTGTCTGGCTCCTCCCGGGGGGCTGAAGGCAATGGTGTTTAGCAGAACACTTGCTCCATAAGTAAACACACATGTTGCAGGTCTGTGCATTAATTTTTGGAGGGTTTTCACACCCACGTGATTATTTAAAACCTGTGACTAGATGGCTATTGACAAATAAAAACTTTAATTACATAATTCTTGCACAGTTTACTCTGTAAGTTAAGCAAACATACAGGAAACAATTTCATTGCAAACGTATGGAATAAGATTTTTATTTAAATTTTTTTAGGACCTTGTGGTCAGATGAAGATTTTAGCTCTGGAATTAAAGGTGGTTTTCCATGGTGGCATTGCCTACACATTCTTCAGCTGTTCGTGAAAATTCCACAAAGGGCAGGGAGCTGAGAGCATAGCATGGGGCCGTCACGGACTCAGGAAGCCGAGAGGCGGCGCCGAACGTGGACGTTGGGTCTTGCAGGAGCGGGCGGCACCGGGTCCCCTAGGAGTGGACATTCACAGGGAAAGGCACCACAGCTCTTGCTTTTTCTGGAGTAAGATCCAGCAGTTCCTAAGAGTTGTAGACTGACAGCTGGGCGGGAGCTCATGCCCAGCGTGGCGTGTGATGTTCCGGCACCACTACCCCGTGACGGGCAGACCAGCTGCTCTGCCATGACGCCCGTTTTGTCACCTGCAAGCTGCCTCATCTCTCCCTGTCGGCCTCAGACACGTGCAGCCTCTCGAGACAATTGTAATTAATTTCATAAGTGTCTTAAACTGACGTTGAAGGTGTCGGTTGTGTAGGAGGGACCTTCCTGGGTTGCGTGTGATGTCACCACATGCGATGTCCCAGCTCTGGTAACGGTGACCACAAGCTGGGCAGCTGAAACTCTAGACATTTGTCCTCTCCCAGTTCTGAAACCGAGAACTCCAGAGTCACGGTGTGGCAGGGCCATGCTCCTCCTCCAGGCTGTAGGGGAGGGTCCTTCCCGCCTCTTCTGCTGGTGGCCCTGGGCATCCCGGGCGTGTGGCCGCGTCACCCAGTCCCTGCCTCCCTCGTTACGTGGCCTTCCGTGCACTTGTCCTCACTGTTCTCTGAGAAGGAGCACCCTCAACCCAGGGTGGCTCGTGTCCAGACCCCTCACTCACTACGTCTGCAGAGACGGCTTCAGAGCGCAGCCACACGCTGGCTGGCTGGGCGTGGACTGGGGACCGTCTTCGGCCTCCGAGGGCCCGCGTGCGGGATGCCGTGCCTCCCACCGCTTGGTGGAGTGAATACTTGCTAGAAAACATATTTCTCAGCAAAAAGGCATCTAAAAATAAGTTTAACTGAGAAAGAACGGATTTCTGTAGTTGGCGATTAACTTAGGCAGGTTCGCTAGCTGCCTGTCACACTGAGTGTGAAGCACGTCTTTGGAAAATCGATCTGCTGGCTCCAGAAAAAGGGCCAAGAGAAATTCTGTGGAAACCAAACAAATGGGTGCTGAGTTTCCCTACGGGCTGAGTTGGGCTAAGTGAACAGTGCTCGGGGCCTGGGGAAGACAGCTGGGGACACGTGTTGGGGACGCCCAGCCACTGCACAGGTCCCACCTCGGTGACCACAGGCCCCGGGCAGGGGGCGGGCGGCGAGCACCAGCAGCCCCGACCGTCGCAGCTCGACCTCGGACACACTTCACTCTCCTGTTCGTCTTCTTCCAATAGGTGTTAACGACGGCGGCACGACCAGGAGCATCAAGCCCTGGTGCCGCGTCCTGCGTGGCCGGCCACGCACCCTGGGGCCCAGGCCCCGGGCTGGGGGGCTCGGGGCTGCGGGTGGGGGGCCAGCTTCACACACCATCTGGGTCACCTGCAGCACCACATCCACGCCCCCCTGTGAGGGTCTCCGCAGGCTTGCCCCGATGCCCGTGATTCTGGCACTGCCGTCACGCCTCTGGTGATGCCCCCGCAGTGACGAGCAGCACCCCTGGGCTGGACCCACCAGCGCTGACCCCAGCACGTGGTAAGAAGGCCCAAGGGAGGTGTCAGGATGGGGACACAGTGCGGTCGTTTCATCTGGAGGTGGCACGTCCCCTCGCTCCTGAGGAACGAGGCCAGGGTTGCGTTTTGGGCTGCGTGGTAAGAAGCCCCAGCTGGACTTGGATTCGGTTTTCTTTGCTGAGCCCCACCTGGAGTGGCAGCTCGGCCTCCCTGTCCCCGGCACTGGCTGTGCCTGGTCAGCACAATTCATGGACGTTAATTAACTCCGTCTCCAGAACACGAGAGGCCGGTGAGCCGAGTCCGCGAGTCCGCGAGTCAGGGGCAGAGTTTGCTCCCTGCAGGTGCAGCAGGGTGGCCCCGGGAGGGGACAGTCAGGCCCCAGATGTCCGGGCGTCATCTGCAGTGAGGGAGGGTTAGGGTCCCTGAGGGAAGATTAGGGTCCCACAGTCTTGCCGAGCACCCACCTTGGTCGGAGGTGCTGGTGCACAGTGAAGAGACCATCCCCAGGGAACTAGCAGCTTTGCATTTCAGATGCAAATTTATACAAATGTGGTTGCAGAGCAGAACTGAGACGATTCTGCGATCACATTTGGCACCGCCTACGCCATAATTAAAGTGTACACAAATTAAACACAACTATCGTGCCGTGTAACGGGCCCCGCTCCGTGGAACTAATTAATGACGCAGCCTTTGCCGGCGGCCTCGCTCAGAGGGTATGTTTTATGCCTTGCGTGGTGGCAACTGGCAGCTGGGGCGCTCAGCTGGCCGCAGTGACAGAGAGTGACAGCAGTGCCAGGCACTCCCGTCTCTGCATGGCCCAGCCTCGCGCCCACCTGCTTTCCATCGCCACCGACAATGACAGTGACGGATGCGTTTTTGGAAGTCGGCAGCTGTTTTCAAAAACCAGTCGCCGGTTTCTGACAGGTACACATGTGTTCAGGTGCCAGGTGGGCCACTGAGAAACAGGTGCTGTTCGGAGCTTGACGTAGGAGCAGCGATCATCCAGGAGGCTCACGTCCACAGGAGGGGCGCTGGGCAGTGTCGCGACAGCTGGGGTCCCAGCACTGACCCTGCCGGCCGTGGAGGAGGGTCACTGCAGACATCATGACACCATGAGAGTCGGCAAGGCCTCGGCCGCGTGAGCTCCTGCCCGGACCACAGACATCCCTGCAGCCCCGGTCAGCCCTCCGCGCGCTGCCCGCCCCCAGAAGGCCACGAGCCAGCCGACGCCGCACCCACGCGGAGACCACGGGACGTGCTGGCTGCATCTGGCTTTCTCTCACCTTGCTGAGCCAAAGCCCAGTCGCGCAGCTGCAGCCCGGACCCCTCAGCCCCCAGGCACAGTGGACACAGGTCAGGCCAGGGCCCACCGTCAGCTCCCGTCGGGGCACTGCGACAAAGTGATAGCTGTGTCACTGGCCCCGGGT
>NW_024349802.1:415067-440789 GCF_902729225.1 Pteropus medius | reverse complement strand
CCGCTGCCGCTGCTGATCTGAAGTGGCATTTTGGGTCCTTTTCTCTCCTTTCAGTAGAGAGAGCCCCTCCCTTGGGCGGCGGGTGGAGAGGCGGCCTGCTGTCTCCCCGTGAGTGGGCTCGGGGCGACCATGGGCCGGGGCGGGGGGGGGGGCTGTGGGGCGGCCTCGTCACCTCTTCAGAACCCACTGTGCAGGGAGCAGGCGGGTGGACCGGGGCCAAGGCTGGGGCGGCCCCTGTGTGCCGGGTCTGATGTTTGTCCCCTGCTTGTCCCCTGCGAACGCCCGGAGTGGCCAGATAAAGCAACTTTTTAAAAAGTTTCCAGCAGATGCCTTTGGAGGAAGACCCTTGAATTCACTGAATCGCTTCCCGGGGTGGCCTCAATGGCCGATGGCCTGCCCCATTCAGGGAGTTGCCTAAGCCCCTTAAGCTCATTAGCATCTGGATGGGGCTGACCTCAGGAAGCAGGGGGCAGGGTGGCCCTCGCATCGAACCCCTGCTTGCTCTAATCCTTGCAATTGAAGGCTGCCAGACTGATTTGTGACACATGAGTCCAAAAGCCACTTTGGGGGCTGACCTGCTGAGCTGCGAAGGGGCCGTGCTGCAGTGCGTTTGGGGCCAAGGCCAGCTCCCGCCCCGTGCTGGCCGGTGCACGTCCCTCGTCCCCCACAACCCCGGGGGGTCTGCGTCCCCAGCCTCCGAGGGGCCTGCAGCAGGAGATGCGCCGATCCAGGTTCTGCTTGGAGCCCCTGGCCTGTCCTTCTGCCCACCCCTGAGCCCTTCCCCCCACCGTACCCCATGGAAGGCGCACCAGGCCCTTCCGGGGAGGGAGGCTTTGCAAACAGTCGGAATTGGTGGTTCTGTTGTTGCTGTCTCTTTCTGAGTGAGCACCGTCTAGCCCCTTTTTTAAAAAGCAGCTTCACTGAGGCGTAGTTTCCATGCGAGCCACAGTCCCGTGGCGGCCTCCTGGTCAGACCCAGCAGCCCCTCTGTGGTAAAGGGGCTGCGGTGACATCTCATCAGGAGAGCGGCCGTCCCCACCCGTCAGCACTGGGAGCTGGAGCGTGTGACGGCCCCTCTGGAGCCTCCATCTCCGCCTGCCCTGTCCCCGCCCATCGCTATGTCGTGCTCCAAGCCACATCAAGGCTCCTGGGGAAAGGGCTGGTGGCCGAGTGTGGTCTGCATGCCCCCCCACCGCCTACCACTGGGCTAAGAACAGAGGATTTTGTAAACTAGCCTGCTTTTAACTTGGTTTTTAGACAGTCTGTGGTGGCCCGATCTTGCGAACCCCAGCCTGACAGCACCACAGCTGTGCTGCGTGTCCCTCAGGGGGGACAGAGCACCCTCTTCCCTGTCCCCCCACTGCCCAGCAGGTTGCCCCCTCCCTCAGGTGGCTGGTGCCCTGAACCCAGTGTGGCCTCTCTGCTCCTCAGGCTGCCCCAGCCCTTTGTCACCTTCTGTGTACCCTGGGCCACCGTCAGCCCATCCATGGGGCGGGGACACCATGAGACAGGTTGTGACTTTGCTGTCCCTCCCCTCCTGCACTCAGCTGTTCTCAGTAGACGCTCCTCAACCTCCCTGGGTCAGAGCCCAACCAGAGCCAGGGCGGCCCAGGTGGACGGGGCCAGGACCCCTTGTCCAGACACTAGCCCGGGCCGGGCCTGCCTTTGGGCCTCACGGGTCAGCTTGCAGCCCATGAGCCCGGATGTGACCCCCGCCCCCAGGGCCGGCTCTGACGCCCTCAGCGGGGAGTGCAGACGGGTGAGGGGAGGGCGGGCGGGGACCCTCCCGCAACTGAGTCCCTCCCGCCTTTCCCCAGACGCTCTGCACGAAGGCCACGATGCAGACGGTCCGAGCCGCCGACACCAACGAGGTCGTGAAGCTGATCTTCCGCGAGTCGGACAACGACCGGAGGGTGAGCACGGCACGCGGTGGGGACGCGCGGCAGGGACACGCAGCAGGGGGCGGGGACACGCTCCAGGGACACGCGGCAGGGGGCGGGGACACGCGGCAGGGGGCGGGGACACACGGCAGGCGGGTGGGGACGTGCGCAGGACACGGGCCCATGTGTGAGCTGCCGGTGTCCGCTCCGCCCCACGCCCACGGCCCTGTTGCCCGCAGGTCATGCTGCAGCTGGAGAAGAAGCTCTTCGACTACCCCGACCAGGGCGTGTTCCGAGAGGGCAGCACTGCGGTGAGTCCCGGCCACGCGCCTGGGGGCCGCCGGGCCCTGCCCTGCGGTCACTGTGGTCACTGCGGTCACTGCCAGAAGTCGAGCAGCATCTTGCCACGGGCTCTGCCACCGGGCCTCCCTCACCTGTCACGCCAGGCAGCTCCTGGACCCAGAGTCTCTGGCCCCTGCCCCTCGGTCCACCCCAGCCTAGAGCCCGGCCAAGGACTTGTCACCTGCCCACTTTGCCTGCTGGCCGAGGATGAGGCGGGAGCCCTGCCCTCCTCCCCAGGCCCGCCAAACACCCTGAGCCCACCTGCTCCCCAGCACCTGCCTGTGACCCCGCAGCGCTCACACCTAGCAGGGCCTGGGCACTGGGGCAGAGGAAGATGCCCCAGGGCAGTTTCGAGCACAGGACGCGAGAGGCTGTGCCGCAGGGGCGAGGCCCAGAGACCTGCCGGGCCGTCCTGTCCCGTCCTGTGCTTGGGCAGCCGGTCGGCCGTCTGAGCTGGGAGGGGCTGGCAGGGGTGGGCCTGAGGGCCCCCAGCACACAGGTGTCGCCTCACAGCTGGGGACTGTGAGGCCACAGGTGAGAAGCAGCAGAGGCACCCTGGGAGGAGGACAGGACAGTGGACGTGGCGGGTGGGCTGGGGCAGCCGAGGGGCCAGAACACTCTGGAAAGAGCAAGGAGGCTCCGCCGGCCGAGGGGGAGGCAGGCTTGAGCGGCAGTGTGTTCAAGGGCCCAGGAGGCCCCGTTCTCGGAATGGGGAGCGAGGCCGTGCATGGGCCCAAAGTCGGCGTTTAGACAGAGGGCGCGTGACGACCACGGAAAATGACCAGCGCCGTCACTGTCGGAAGTAACGGTCCTCGTTTCTGCATTTATTTAGGAAATTGTTTTTCTCTGACTGAGGAAGGTTAGTTTGCATGTTCAGGAGAATGGAATTCGATTCTCAGGTGGGAAAGATGCAGCTGAGGGAGGGAGCAGATTCCCACGCGCCCACTGTGGCGATTCGGAAGTCGCGGGCAGAGGACACCGTGGACGGCCCTGCCGTGCCCCCATGGCAGCGCGTGTGGCGGCAGCCACTCCAGGACCCCGTGGGCTCACACTGGACCCCAGCACAGGCCCCGCGGCACGTCGAGGGGTCAGCCTGCACGTCAGTCACACTCCGGACACGGGTTGTCTGGCCTACCCGGGGTCAAGATGAGTGGTCTGAGACCACCCCGCCTTCACGGTGACACATGCGTCACCGCGGCCACTGGAACAAGCCGCCACCCGCAGGACGGGTGTGCCCGCCCGGACGCGGCCCCCAGACCCATGGCACCCTCCATCAACCACCGGGCTTGTACCCGCCTGACAGAAATTTAATTCGAGCTGGCTTCTGAAAATAATCATTGTGTTTTAAGAGTAGTAATCACTGGCCGGGACATGATTGAACGTGTCCATGCCTATTGACTTTTTCTATGATTTATAGCTTTGTTTAGTCGATATTCCCATCGAAATTGTATAATTAATTATAAGTGTGGCTGTCAGGCGGCAGGATGGAGTGCCCTGGTGAGGATTTGGAGAGATTAAATTCTCCTTGGCTGTCCCGGCCGGCCTGGGAGTTTCCACGGAGCACAGCCCGTTGGATGGAGATGTTTTCTGTGTGTTTAGCAGCTGCTCCAGCTCAGGGCGCATCGATTTTCTGGGCCCTTTTTCTTTATCAGCGTGGTGTCTGCGGCAGCCGTGGAATGCATGCAGCTGGACAGCTCCTGACACTTCATCACCGTCCACACACGCCCCGCGCTGTTTTTCACTTTGTAATCAGGAAGAATGTTTAAGATACATGCGAAATTGGTTATCATGTTTGTGAAAAATCTCAAAGAGATACAAATTATCATTTCAACAGAACTGCAACATAATTCCTAATGAGAAACATCTCACTCCAAGTCGGGCGCGGGGCGGTGCTTCCGCCCTGGTCGGTTTGTGGACCATGCGGTGCGGACAGATTCTCACAGGGGGGTCTCGCTGACCGGCCAGAGCCAGACGGCAGGGACAGGTCAGCCCCGGGCAGCCAGGCCCAGGTCTGACGGGCAGCTCCGGGTCCGCGAGCCAGCTCTGCGGCGTGCGGGCTGCTGTCGCTGCACAGGTTTGCCTCTGTGTGCGGACGTGCAGTTAACCTCTGCCCCCGCAGCTGGAAGGTCCCGGAGGGCAAAGAGCAGGCTGTGCTGCCCACGGCCTTGGGCAGCGTGTCCAGCACAGCGCCCAGCACACGACACGTGGCCGGGGTTTAGTGAGCGCACGTGTCGGAGAAGCTCCGTGTCACCTCACGGCCAAGTCGGCAAACCCACGGGCACGGGCCCTGTAGGCGCACGCGTCGGGACAGGGCGTGGACGGGCCACAGGCACTGGACGGGGGGTGGGGGAGACGCACAGCGGCTGAGACTGAGACGCCAGAGGTCTGCGGCCCCCCTTGTCGGCTCCACTACCGTGTTAGCAGCCGGAAGATTCTAGCTCACTCCAAACCAGATATTTGCTGCTATTTCTACTTCGCACCCTTCACGAATGGGGCAGCGGCGAGACGCCCTCAAAGCTGACAGCCGGCGCACCCAGGGCTGGGAATGTGAGCCGCCTCGTGCGCGAAGGCCCCAGAGTTTCCGGCCAAGGGCTGTGCCAGTGGGAGCATGTGTGCACACGCGCGTGCGCGTCAGTGTGCACTTTCTGGTCAGGAAGTCCCCACCAGCCCTTGGCGGCCCCGCGGTGGCCGGCGCCCGCATGAGCTTGCTCCACGCAGGTTCTGAGCACTTCGCAGGTCTCACTGGAGCCGAATTAAAACCGTGCTCGGTTGGCGGCAGAGGAAATCGGCCACAGACACGTGTACTCATGTGCCCGGGGCACCCGTGCCCACGCGCACACAGGCAGCGTTGCTTGCAGTCTGCTCGCCCTCCAGTCCCCTCATGGTGTCCCCAGAGCTGGTCGCGGGGACCTGGGAGCCGCAGCCATAAGCTGTTGGCGGTGAGACTTGCAGCACAGAGCGAGGGCAGCCGGTGGGCTCGCGGTCACTCTGGTTCACGGCTCCTTGCCTCAGTCGGAAAACTAAAACCAACCAGACGTGAGCACGCGTGTGTCGTGCGTGTGTGCACACATGGTGTCATGGGCTCTCCCAGGGGCTGTGGGGTGTGGGGGACACAGGGTCCAGCCGCCGTGGGGTGTGGGGGATGCGGGGTCCAGCGGGCCGCCTTGTGCACGCGGAATTGAAGGGCTCGGTCTGGGCCCAGCCCTGAGGGTCCCAGAACTGGTCTCTGCGCGTCTGCAAACGGCAGCAGCTCAGGAGCAGGCTGCTCGGGTGATGGAACAAGCTGGCAGGTCACAGGTTGTGAGCAGCACGCAGTGAGCAGGAGGGGCCCCACAGTGTCCTCCGAGTCACTCCGGGGCGGGCTGCTGGCAGGCCTGTCACCCATGGCGGGGCGTCCCGGCTGTCTGAGTGCCCGGGACAGCGGCAGCTCCGGCCAACACTCTGGGTTCGTTCCTGCGCTTTGTGCCGTGTGCGGGTGAGGTAGCCATGGCGGTTCTGAGCGTTCGTCCTTCACGGTGTCAGCGAAAGAACTGAGCATCGCCCCAACGCCTCGTGCCCTGAGCGCTGGCGTGTCCGGAGCTGTCTCCTCGTCTGCTCTGGATCCTGACAGCAGTCTCCTGGGGACGCGCCCCATCTTCGCCGTCACGCCCGGAAACACGCCTGCAGGGAACGTCCCCAAGCACGGGCTCACGGGCTCACCGTCCCAAGTGCAGATCACCAGGCTGAAAAGTTGTTATAAATTACAAAACGTTTGAAACAGAGGAAGCAGGAATGTAAATAAATACCACACCCTGAAAAAAAAAAACGGCAGATTGAAACGTAGAGATCTCGGGCGCGCGTGGTGACGGCCATGGCCATTGCCACACGAGTCCCTGCAGAGCACACGCTGCGGCGTGGGGTCCTGAGCAGGACGCGTCCCAGGGAAACAGCGGGACACAAAAGTAAGAGACTGAGGCGAGGGCCACGCCGATGGCCCGACGGGGCCGTGCGCACCGCCCGCTCGCCCGCCAGGGACGCAGCCAGGGCGCGGGAAGCGGCTCTGCCTCGGACCGCGAGCCGTGTGGCTGCGCGGGAGCCGGGACGCCGTGCGACGTCCTCCGCGGAGCAGCTGCGTGCGGACGGCCGGGTCCGCGGCACCGTCTGGCGCGTTTCCTTTCTTCTCCGAGAGTCCGAGTTAAACTGGGGAGAAATTAAAGTTTCCGCCGACTCTGGAGGGTGCACACGGGTCTCGCCGCCTGACCGTCCCAGGCACCTGTGGGTCCGTCTGCAGGGTGGTGGGGGGTTCCGTCTGCAGCCTGGCTGGATGGCTGGGGGCCCTCACAGGTGGCCCCTCCGCTGACCACGTCAACGCCTGCCCGGCTGTGCCCGATCGGGGAAGGCGGGATAGGGTAGGCGCTTGCAGCCCGTGTGCGTGTGTGCGTGCCCGCAGTGTGTGTGCACACGCTCGTAAACACACAATTGTAAACAGACCCGTGTGAGTGCGAGACTGTGCAGACCCCACGTCCACCTCCCCTTGGCGGCTTCCCCTCCACCCAGCCCGCCGAGGGGCCCGCCAGAACTTTCCAGAGCCCTCCAGCAGGGGAGCCAGCGTGTCCCCACGCGGGGGCGTGGTGCTCTGAGAGCCACGCCGCCCAGTCCCTCTCCCCCACCCTGTGCGCCTGAGCCAGCGAGTTTCCGCCGACATTTCTCCCCAGCTGGTGTGGCCCTCGGAGTCCTCTGGAGTCCAGGCCTCCAGCCCCCGGTCCCGAGCCCGAGGTGTGAGGCTCCCCGTGACCGGGGTCTCGGCATCTGCGACATCAGAATGGGCAGCTGCCTGTGGAAGCCGCGGGAGCTTCAGTCCACCCTCCCCACGCCCAGACGCCCGCGCCAGCTCCTGGGGGTCTCAGCCGTCTCCTTCCCACCGCCTCCAGGGACCCGCCCGTGGCCGCTGGCCTGGAGCGGCGGGAAGCGGGGCGCAGCCTACTGGCCGCTCGCTTCGGGGGTGATGGATGAGGTGCAGGGAGCAGAGAGGACACGGTGGGGCTTCGGAGGGGCCCCTGCCCCCCGCCATGCTCCGCCCAGCCGTGAGGGGGCCTGATTAATGATCGCCCGAGGGTGTGTGTGTGGACAGCTCATCGCACACGACCGGGCTAGACGCCGGGGTGCTCCCTCCCCTCCCGGGCGCCATGTGCTGCGGGCCGTGAGGCCTCCTATGCGAGGCCAGCACTGCCTACTCTCAGTTTGGACACAACAGAGGCGATGTCCCCTCCTCAGGTCCCCACCTTAGGGTGACGGCGCTGCTGAGCGACACCATGCCTGCCGTGTCTGCTGCACTACGAGGTTCCAGCAGAGCAAGGTGGCCCGTATGGCTAGTCGGCAGTGCGGTCCCAGCACCGTGGCAGCCTTGGGCTCCCAGGCCCCCCGGGACTCGGCTGGGCAGCGCCCCGGGGGGTGGCGAAAGTGCAGGGCGTGTCCCCAGGAGTCACCGGGCCCTGGCACAGACCACCGTGCCCCGGGGACCTCGGGGTCCCGAGAGGCGGACCAGTGACATCGTGTTTCTCTCTCCTTCAGCTCCTCGAATTTGACAAAGAGCTGTCTGTCTTTAAGGACAGACTCTACGAACTGGACATCTCGTTCCCTCCCAGGTAAGGAGCACTGCGTGCTGCACGAGCAGGTAACTGTTCCCTCCCTGTGGCCGGCACGGCTGTGCTGACCCCCCGCTGCCTCCCGGCCTGCGAGCAGCGGGTGGTGCTGCCCCCGCAGATCCGCGAGCTGGGCCCACAGAGGCAGCTCTGATCCGGGTCTTTCTGGGACTGCGGGGCCTGCCGCAGTGGAGGGTCTGAGTGGGTTTGGTTCCGTTTCCATTTGGGCTCTCGCTGTGTTTTCCTCAGACGTTTCTAGAATCTCAGAGTCTGCAGCAGCCGTGCTGGCTCCCTCCGACCAGCCTGGGGGCAGGGGCAGGCGCAGGCACCGAGGAGGCCGTGCTGGGCATTCTGGGGACAAAGCGCCCGTCCCACGGCTCCTCCCTACCGCCCCGCTCAGCTCCCTCGGTGGAAGTGGGCTGGGCCCGCTGGGGACCCCGGAGCCGGTGCCAGGCCACACGCCTGAGGCCGTGGGTCTGCTCCGTGTCCGGACCGTGCTCGAGCCCCGTGGCCTCGGGCTCTGTGGGGTCCCCTCCCTTCCCGAGCCACATTTCAGCAGCTGGACATGCACAGGCTGGAAGGGCCGCCATTGCTGCCGTGGGCCAACCTGCCCTCGTGGGCCCGCGCCCCTCGGGGTCCAGTCCTGAGCTCAGTGTCAGCACCCAGACCAACAGCGGGATTTCAGGGGCCAGAGAAGCAGGGACTGTGGGTCCCTCAGCCCTCGGGCCACCAGGCCAGTGCGCAGGCCCAGGTATGGATGCCCACCAGAGAGCGAGCCAGCCGTGCTGGACCAGCAGGCGGCCTCAGCAGCCAGCGCCGTCCAGGGTGATGGGCTTGTGTCCCTCACGGCTCTGAAGCACTTACGTGCATGGTAAAACGTGAGACGTGTACGTCCTGGTACACGGGAGCTCTGAGGGGTCCCTGGGGGTTTGTCAGGCTGCTTCGGTGGTGCTTGAGCGGAGGTCTCAGACGTCCCTCCTGGGCACTCACAGACATTGTCCTCAGCGTCACCGAGCCAGCCAAGCAGGCTCCACGGGCCAGGCCGCAGCCCCTGGGGACCCCTGTGCGCCATGCTGGCATCCGTGTACCCATGACAGTCACCCAGGCAAGGACACAGAAGATGCAGGCAGGACCTGGCCAGAGCCCACAGGGCCTTGTGGTCAGTGCCCGGGGGACAAGGGACAAGCCCACCATCAACACGGGGCAGCAGAGAAGCCTGCCCTTCCACACGTGGCACTGCCGTCTGGCGTGCTAGAAGTCAGCCGTCACGGCTATGGCCGTTTGGTCCCTGGCTGGCGGCCCCTGGGTGGCTGGAGAAAGAAGCTCAGGCCACCTTGGGCAGGCGGCTGACTTGGCCCCTAAAACCCGCCCAGATGGGGGAGGGCTCTGGTGCCCAGTGGGAGGAGCGTCAGCCCCTGGCTGTTGACCTGGTGGTCACCTGCCACCTCCCAGGCCACCTGGGGAGGCCGCCAGCAACATGGGCTTGGGACAGACCTGCCCAGCATGAATCTCCATGGGGTTTCGTTGGTTCATGTGGTAGGACGGCCCCCAGAGATGTCCGCACCCTCGTCACAGAATCTGTGAATGTCCCATGTGACATGGCAAGAGAGACTTTGCCAGATGACAGTGCCCTTAAGGCAGGGAGTGTCCTGGCCCCGGGGCCTGCCTGACTCGTGGCCCCTCATGGCCGAGCTGTCAGGGCTGCTGGCGCCCAGGAGCAGGGGCGGTGGCCGGCGGGCTCCAGTTGGCGGTCAGTTTAGTTTGCAGACGTTTTCGCTTCACTTTGGAAATCGTGTCCGAAGCTTTCCGAGATGATCACGTGGAGAGGAGGAGGGTCTAAGTGTCCCACACTGAGCCACCGGCTTTCACATTAGAGGCCAGACTCAACCGAGCCACACAGTAGCCTGTGGTGCCACACCTGCTGAGGCCATCACCCCTGCGTGTGAGCTCAATCACCCCGTCCCTTCACCCCCACTGCCCAGGTCACACCTGCTGTCCTCCCACGCTTTGGCCTGACCAGTATCGTGAAGACCCTGCTGTGACCACCATGCCCGGCACCCCCGGGTCACCGCGTGGGGTCCGCAGAGCAGCGGGGGCCAGGGGCGCGCAGTGGGGTGTGGGGCGCGCAGTGGGGCGTGGGGCGCGCAGTGGGGCGTGGGGAGCGCGGGGCGGGCCTTGTGCTTTCAGCGCTGACTCGGTGTGTCTCTGACTCTGCCGTGGAACAAGCGGTCTCAGGCGTGACGTGCGTGTGGGTGTGCACGTCTCCCCTTCACGTGCGCGTGTGTACCGCGGGTGTGTGTACTAAGAGCTGTGTGCATGTGTTCACTCGCGTGTGTTCTGTGTGGTCTCACTTGGGTGTGAGTGTGCACATTAGGTGCACGTGTACACGCACAGGTGCAGCGTGTGTGTGCAGGGTGTGTTGTAGGCAGTTGCGTGTGTGTATGTACAGTCCAGAGGTCTGCATGTGTGCATAGTGTCCACGTGTGCATGGATGTGTGTGTGTGGATATGTGTGCATGGCTTTGAGTGTGCACACATGGTGGGGCATACGTGTGTGTACAGAATTGAGACGTGCATGCGTGGTTGTATATACACGTGCAGTGTGTGGGTGTGTGAGTGTGTGCATGTGTCTTGTGTGGCTCTGAGGGTGTGGGTGCCTATGGGCCCGTGTGTGTGTCATGGTGTGTACTGCATGGGCATGGTTTGCGTGTGTGCACAGGGTGTGCGTGTGCACGGTGTAAACATGGGGTATGTGCGTGTGGGAGGTGTGTGTGCATGAGGACGTGCAACGCCTCCACTGAGTAAGTGGTACGTGTGGGTGCACACATGCGTGGAGGTGTGCATGGCCACATATGTATGTGGGAGTCAAGGTGGGGGTGAATGCCAGCGATCTGTGGGGGTGTGTTGTGTGGGCAGGGGTGGTGTAACTAGCCGGGCACCGCGCATTAGGCAGCCTATCACCGCCACAGTGGGGACTCATGACCTGCTTTCCCCCATATCCTCTCTTGGAGTGGGGGGCCCCAAGGGCTCTGCATGGGGGGGCGGCAACGTGGACATGGGCTGTCCTGTGTGAGGGGGCACCTCAGGCTGAGTTGTGGGAACCTTCCGGAAGGTTGGTGTCCTGTCCCCTACAGGCTCCTTCCTGTCCTCGCCAGGGCGCCAGGCCACCCTGCGGGAGAGGCTGCACAATTCCATCGCTCTGTGCCAGGCCCAGAGCAGGAAACTGCAGGGCAACCCGGGGGCACCCACCAGTTTCCGGGGGCCGGGCCCTGCGCTGGGGTCTGAGGCCAGGCAGCAGGTGTGCCCAGAGACCCCACGGAGACCCCGCCTCAGTGAGGCCGTGGATACCAGTGCCAGGAGCCGCCCACCCGCACACCCCACTTCTGCTGGGCTCGGGCAGGGCCACCGCCCTGGGAGGACAGGCCCCCCACATCAGGCTGTGTCTCGTCAGCCAGGGCGGCCCTCAGCATTGGTCAGGACGTCTCGTCAGCTGAGGTGGCCCTCAGCGTCGGGACGTGTTTGTGCTCCCCACCCTGCCAGGCTTCCAGCACTTTCTAGAAGGCCGTGAAGAGGAGCTCGTGGGGCACGGGCCACCTTGCTGTCACACATGACCTTGCGGGTGGCTTCAGTCGTCACGCGGACCACGCGAGCGTCGGGAAGCCAGGCCTCGGCTCCCTGGGCCCCACTCCAGAGCCTCTGAGCTTCGTCCGGTCACTCGGGGTGCACATGTGCCGACTGGCCGTGTGCCTCGGGCCCTGTCCTGGGGAACGTGCGCTCCCGGTGGCCGGCCCAGGCCACCCCCAGCGTCGCGGAGCGGGACGTGGCCCCCGTGCCGGGCACACCGCTGCCGGAGCCAGACAGGGCGGGGCGGCCCCCCCACCCACCTGGCGACAGTCGCCGGAGACGGTTCCCGAGCGGACGGCGCAGTGAGCGCCTGGGAGGTTTCCCTCAGTGGAGCCATTTGCTGCCCGTGGAGGACGGGCCAGACGGTGCTGCGGATGGGTCGCGGTCACGCCATCCCCTCTCGCGAGAGAAAGCGCTGCCGTTTCAGACGCTCACAGAGCCTTCGCCTCCGTTCTCAACAGCCCCGTGTAGCCCATTCATTGGGGACCCCGCGAAGGTGGCCTGGTGGCAGTCAAGAAGCAGAGCACTCTGCCAGAGCCCCACCCGCCCCCGCGGCAGGTTGGCCCGGAGTGGACCGCAGGAGCCTGTGCCCTGCGAGGGACGGACAGGCAGCATGCCCAGACCCTGCTGCCGGCCACCCCCCCACGGGGCACCAGGACGGCCCTTTCAGAGCCCCTTCCCTGTGGCCAGAGGCCTCCTAGTCCCCAAGAAGCCGCCCACCTCAGAGACAGGCACCCCTCTTGCCAACACACCGGACCGTGTGAGCAGTGGGCCAGGCCCCTGGGCTTGGCTGCGCCTTTGCTCCCACGGCCTCCGGCCCCTGTTCGTTGCCGACCAGCGTGTCCTTCCTGTGTCTGTCGGAGGTGACAGCCGTCTACTGTGTCATTGTGGCCAGGCCTCCCGCTTACAAGGGAGACGAGCTGCGTCCACCGCCAGGCGGCCCGCCGACTCCTCAGGGTGACTCCTGGAAGGCAGACGGCGCCCAGTCGGCCCCAGGACCCCTGCCCTCAGGGCCCCGACAGGCTGTGCGCACCCACGACGCCTGTTAAGTCACCCTGACTCACAGTGTTTATTAATTCACTTTTAAACAACAGCGACAAGCTGTTGTATGTTAGCACAGATAACGTTTGTACGGAAAAGAGCTGTTTCCCAGCGTGAAGTAACTTGCGGGAAATCACTTTGCGCCTTTAAGAGAATTTCCTTATCGTCCGGCCAGTGGTGACAGCCAGACCTCGTCTGCGTCCGCTCAGCCCTGGGCTGTCCCGGGTGGCAGTGAGGCCTAGGAGGCCGGCAGCCCTCTCGGATGTCGTTTGTCCCTCTCGGACTGTGCCCGCTGGGGCGGGACGCCGCCTGAGGGCCTGAGAGCACAGTGTGACGGGCGTCTTTCCCCGGGGAGGGCCACTGCGTGACCGGCGACTCCACACAGACCCTTCGGGAACCCCGAGTCGCCGAGCTGTGCCGATGCCCCAGACGTCGGTGCGCGCCCCTCAGTGTCACATGGCTCTGTTAGCGGTGGAGGCCGTCGGGCTCACGGAGTGAACACGAGTTCTCGAAAATCCTCGTCTGTGCCTGAAAGCTTGACCTCCATCGTCGGCGACAACCACCGGCTGATGCCCTTGGCCAGGCCAGTCGTCCATCTGGAGGAAACGCCCGTCTGTGCCCGAGTCTGAGCCGCGGTCGGTCTGTCCGTCCAGCAGAAACCATGTCCCGTGGAGACTCGGGGCTTCACCGCCAGGCGTGGCCACGGCGCGGTCTGTGGCGGGCGTCCTCCGTGCCGCCCTCGGGTCCCACTGAGCCCCGGGGACCCCGACCCCGTGGCTGGGGCGTCAGCGTCACTCATCACGCTGGCTGCCCAGGGGACAGGGAGGCCGCCACCCGCCCGGTCCCTGCGCCCCGTGGACGTGGCCCGCCCAGGTGCTCGGGGCCCTGAACACCGGCCGTGGGGACAGAGGGCGTTGGCGTCTGCCCTGGGCCCCCGTTGCCACCGTCCTCGGCCAGTCCTCCTTCTGTGGTTTCAGTTTTGTGTCTTTTTTCTGGGACTTTTGGTTCCAGCTGGTGACTTTGAAAACAAGGACTGGAGGCTGCCGCGTGCGCGGCCCCGGGCGGCTCCGGTGACAGCAGGGTGTGCACGCGCCCGCTCTGCACCCCATGACTCACCAGGGTGCCCCTGCCTTGCCGTGCAGGGTGTGCACGCGCCCGCTCCGCGCCCCGTGACTCACCAGGGCGCCCCCGCCGCGCCGTGTGTGTCACTGAGCAGGGCTGTGATTCGGGGACAGGTGCCACCTTGCCAGGAGAGGACAGGGCTGTGTCCCTTCTCTGTCCGCACCCTTCAGCAGCTGTGGACCCGTGCCTGGTGGCCGGTCCAGGGAGGCCCGCACCCCACCACCCTGCGCGTCCCTCGGGGACAACCCCCCCCCCGCCTGCTCAGCTGGCCGGGCCAGCACAGTGGCCCCCGTGACACCACCTGCCTTCCCAGCCCCTCGGCCACAGCAAAGGGGCCGCTGCCCACATCCTGAGGTAGCTGGGGGACAGGCCGGAAGTGGCCTGGAGGACAGGGGCGCGATTGTTAGCGTTATCACACGGCCCTTCACCCGCGGGCACCGTGGGGCAGCCTGGCCGTTGTCCCCGCCCTGCTTTTAGATAAGCGTGCACAGCAAGCGCCACGTCCACTGCGTCGGCCCCCAGGGAGCCCGCCCCAGTCGCGCCTGCTGCGGGCAGAGCCACGCACTCCGAAGGACAGGCCCCCCCAGGCTCCCGGCCCGGTCCCGGGTGGGGGTGGGGGGTCGCCGAGCTGTGGGGGGTGCGGTCACCGCCAGACTTTCTGCTTCTCATCACTGGAGCCGTTGGCCCAGTGGTAACAGTGACGACTGCTCAGGCCCCGGCCTATGGCACAGCGGAGACTCACCCAGCGCTCGCAGCTCCACGGAGGGACTTAGAAGTGGCTTCTGTGTGCCATGCAGGCCAGGACCCGGGGGTGGCACCGAGCCTCTGCCCTGGGGGATGGGAGTGTCACGGCCGCCTCGGGGGCCCAGACCTGGGTTCTCTGGGAGGAGACGAAGTCTGGGTGCAGCCGGTGGAGGTGCTCTCAGACGCGGGGTCAGCCCTGCCCCCCACCGAGCCGGGCCATCCCCAACTCCCGTGGGGCCACACGTGGCCACCCACCTGCCCCGCGTCTGAAGCCCCTCGAAGCACAGTGGGGCCGGGGAGCCGCCTCACACCGCCACGCGCAGCGAGGGTCTCTGGGGCCGGCAGGAAGCGCCTGAGTCACGGGGCCGCCGGACAGCGCTGGCCCACGGCGGGGAAGCCAGTGTGGGAGGGGCGGGCGTCCGGGTCACGTCACCTTTGGCCTCTTCGTAGCAAAAACCCGCCCACTCCCGCACAACCTGCAAAGACCAGCTGGCGTCGGCTCAGAGCCCGCAGGACCTTCTGACCCGACCTTTGCCCCCGGCCAGGGGTGTTGTCCCAGAGTGACCCAGCACATTGTCCTTTGTCGACGGGAAAACCTGTGGGTCCCACTGCGGGAGCCCGCCAGGCGGACTCGGTCCCAGCGGGTGTGGCCTTTGCTTCACAGACACGGCCACGGGAAGCTGCGAAGCCTGTGGGCGCCGGGTTCTCGCCTCTCACGCGGCTGGTGTCCGTGGGGACGACGTGGGTGCTGACCGTCACCTCGTTTGCTGCTTTGGGTTTTCCTTCAAGTGAAGCAGAAATTCCTTGTGTGGCATTGGGGTCACCACCAGGGTTCTGGCGGAAGTGGGGGGGCCTTCTGGCGGGCAGGAGGAGCGGGGGGCCCTCCGGCAGGCGAGAGGAGCGGGGGCCCCTCTGGTGAGCCAGAACTTCTGCGTCTGGCGGAAGTGCCAGGGGTGAGTCCTGACCACACGTCGGGCGGGTCAGGCACAGGGTGACACGGGTTTCAGGGCCACAGAGCAGGGAGATGGGAGGTGCCGGGCGCCTGACAGAACAGCCCAGAGAGCCGGTCGCAGCCTCCCGGCCGAGGCAGGAAGCGGCAGAGAGGGAGGCGCTGTCTGCCACGTGTTGGGGTTGCCCGCAGAGGCACGTTAGGCCTTCACGGAGAGAAACGACTGTCGAAGGCTGTGCAGGGTCCCCACAGACTCAGCATGCGGTGGGGACCTTCTGAGGTCCCCTGAGGCTCTCTCCAGGGCCCGGCATCCCCAGGCAGCTTCACTTGCCAAGGCCTCCATGCAGCCCCCTCCGACACGGCCCCTGGGAGTGGCTCGCGGTGTTGGGTGCAGGCTGAGCCCACCGGCCCGTGCAGAGCCTGGAGCCAGGACCCCGAAACAGGCGGGAGCTGTGGGCAGGGGGGACGTGAGGGGCCGGGAACGGCAGCCACAGGGTGCTGTGGGTGGTTTTCACTGTACTTCAGATTGTGTCCCAAACTAAAACCAGAGTTCGCTAGATGATCCCGTTTCTTTAAAGGATTTGTGAGTTTGACTTTATGTTCCGGAAACTTCTGTACATGTAGCCTCTCCTTGGGTGGCCCTGGCCATCCCCGGGGCACAGCCCTCCTGGCGGGGGGCAGGGGAGGGGCTGGAGCGGGCAGCGCTGACCACCTGTGTCCTGTCCCCTCAGCTACCCGTACAGCGAAGACGCCAGCCAGGGCCAGCAGTACATGAACACGCGGTGCCCGGCGTGGTGTGACCGCGTCCTCATGTCCCTGTCCGCCAAGGAGCTGGTTCTGAGGGTAAGTGATAGGCCGCCTAGGACCGGCCATGCCGAGGGACACAGCACGCCAGGCCCAGGAGGCGAAGCCCCGGGGGACCCATCTCTCTGTTGACCCCAAGGGCGCACCCACCTCGCCCTGTGACGGAGCCCGCGCCGTGTCTGGTCCAGGGCTCAGGCTGAGGGGGCTGCGGGTGGAGCCAGGCGTCGGGGACCCTGTGAGCACCCGATGTCGGAGCACCATGTGCAGATGGCCACCAGGTTCACAGACCGCAGGCCGGCCACGCCCTGGGGAGCAAGCCCCACGCAGATGCGTGCGGTCACTCAGGCCGCAGCCGGCCAGGCCCACACCCGGGCCGCTGAGAGCGAGTGGGTGACATTCACGAGGGAACTGCCTGGGATGTGGGGGATCCTCAGCTTTCCTGGAGCCTCTCGATTTTCCTGGGACTTTCAATTCCCACCTTTTAACACAAAAGGAGTGTTTTCAAAAGAATATCTGAATTGGTTTTGTCAAACCAATCAATATAATCTTGAAAAAATACAATAACGAAGTGCATCGATTCATCGGGGCAGCGGCCTGATGCTTGGCGCTTGGAGCAGATGGTCCTCTGGGTGTCACGTGGCAGCGGTGGCAAGAGGTGACCCCGCCTAGGCCACCCCCGGGCTCAGCTCAGCAGCTCTAGGTCCAGTCGCTCCCTGAAGGGAGTCCCGTCTGTGCTCCTAGGCCAGACCCTGGGCTCCTACCCACTGGGGCTCGAGGGGTCCCCGGCAGGGGGCAGAGCTGCCGCTGCTGCCCTGTGGACACACCGTGCCCTGCCCCCCACACACCCCACCCCGCTCAGCAGGCCCCTGGAGCCGCTGGCCTTTTTCGTGGGGTTCTGGCCCTTGCTGCTCATCCCTGAGCCCTGGGGAAGAGGCCTGCCCCGCCTGGAATGGAGGGGCCCCAAGCAGGGCCTCTGGGTCTGCAGGAGGCTCCCCTGCCGGGCGGGCAGCTGGGAGCTTGGACGGTCCTCCCCGGCCTGCGGGCAGGGCCTGCTCCCGCCCACGCCTGCCGGCTCCGAGCCCGTGAGGCAAGCTGAGCACAGGTTGCCGGCAGAACGGGCACCTCTAGGGGCCTCGGGGTCCAGGGCAGAGACAGGCATCACCTACCAGGAAAACGTCCAAGCCCCCAAAACGTGCGTTTTACAATAAATGTTCCGAGACCTGACTGCTTCGGACGGGGAGAGAGGGCGGCCGAGCCCGCACCACGCTGCACGGCCCGGGGCTCAGGCGTGAGGCAGCCTCCCAGGCTGTCCGGTGTGGGGACCGAGGCTTGGTGCCGCAGACCTGGTGGGGGCGGGGGCGGAGCCGGGCCCTGCGTCCCTCCCCTGTGGGACGCAGGCAGCAGCGCGGGCAGCCGCCCAGCCTCATCCATCATGCCACGCTCCGTTTCCTGGCCGTCACGTTCCGTCTGCTTCCCCGCCCGGAATCACCAAAGGCGGCGGGCGCGGCGCTGCCTGCGGGCACGGTGACGCCGGTGACGGTGATGGTGACGGGCGCTCAGCGAGCTGTGCACGCCCGCGGCTGCTGGCTTATCCATCTCGAGATCACGCAGTTGGAAACCCGCAATTTTATGCTGCCTCAGTGAATTACCACGCGCACTTGATGGATGTGCCCACTTCCGCAGCCGCGGCGTCGCGGTGTGAGGGTGGGTGGTGCTCACGCACGGGGCAGGCGACCACACTGGACAGCACATCTGACCTCAGGCTTCCTACTGCATCACAGATAATTCAGCTTCGACTTCACAGCCTCAGACGTTCTGGCCCGGCTGCAGCTGACTGACTGCCGGGAGCGGACCCGTCACCATCGCACGGGAACGAGGGCGGCCGCCCGGCCCGCACGCTGTGCGCTGGTGCGGGTGGGGTGTGGGGTTCAGTGGCGTCTGTTCTCACTGAGCTCTGGGCAATGGGACTCTGGGGCCTGGGCAAGCAGCTGGTACGGGGCGAGCTGGGGTGCCTGCCAGAGGAGAGCTTGAGGGGCCAGCACCCCGAGTCCCTCAACACCAGCCTTCCAGAGGCTGGAGCCCTGGTGGCTGGAAGAGCCAGGGGCCAAGGCGCCCAGGTGCTGGCCGGACTACTGGGACCCTCTGTCGGCTGGCCACACCCTCTAGGGGCCAGTGGCATGGGAGGTGGGCAGGGAGGTGGGCAGGGTGGCTGGTGGGTGGCTCTCGCGAGAACTGTCCCCTCTCCCTGAAGAAACCCCACCGTCCCTGCCTCTCACACCATTCCCTCCGTTTGCTTTTCCCAGTCGGAGAGCGAGGAGAAGGTTGTCACCTACGACCACATCGGGCCCAACGTCTGCATGGGAGACCACAAGGTGACGTAGCCCGGCTGGGCCTGGGGGCGGCGGGGCGGGCTGGCCTCACGGAAGCGGGCAAGCTGTCTGTTTTTATCTAATTCTGACAACACATGGGACGGTACGTAGGTAGAAAGTAAGGCGGAAGGAAGTACTCGTCACCATGGAATGAAACGTGCACTTTACTATTTGTACGATGACAACCCGTCTACAGCTGATGATCTCTGTAGCCTGCTTCTCGAGTGTGCGTGTGACGTGTCTGTGTCCTCACACCCGGCGGTCTAGGTGGTGGCGGGTGGTCAGGGGCCTAACCCATAGGCGCGACGGCCCCACCGTCCTCGCCAGCAGGACAGATGGTGTTCCCTGGGCCAAGTTAAAGACGTCCACGCTTTCCCACCGTCAAGTCCGATGGGCCAGCGCACTGGGCACGTTGTCCTAGGACACAGGTCCCCGCTGGTGACACGGGGAGCAGACCAGGCCGGGCCCCGTGCCTGCCCCCATTGTTGGGGCACACTCAGCCGTCAGTGAATCCGGCTGCACGATTGTTTTGATGTGGTTAATTCCTCTTCACAAAACGCAGAGGTGCTTTGCCTCTGGCCGCCCAGCCTGGCTCGCTCCACACTCAGCAGGTTCAGTGGCTACGGGGAACGCGCCCCTGTCCCTCGCTGGCCACCGGCTCCCCGCGAGCCTCAGACGGCCCCGTGGGAGCGAGGCGGGTGTCGCCCGCATGCCGCCCGGGCTCTGACGCGCCTCTTCTCCCGCTGCAGCCCGTGTTCCTGGCCTTCCGCGTGGCGCCCGGGGCAGGTAAAGCTCACGCACATGTGCACAAGTGTTGTGTCGTGCAGTGACGTGGTGGTAAATATGACTCCTTCCCTTGAGTTCACCTTTTCTGAGCTTTCCCGGTGTGTGTGTCCCTTTAACCAACCGCTGATCCCACGGCAGGGAGGAGATGCCAGCGACAGGAGAGGACCCCGCGGGAGCCCTGCCTGTAGCCCCGGCGCAGAAGGTCGCGGCCCACCCCGTCCACGCGCAGCAGCCGCAGCGGCACCGCCGCCGGCCGGGGCCCCACACCGCGCTGCAGCCCCGGCCGGCCGGAGGTGCGTCACATACCTCACCGTCTCGTCTGTCCACGTGACATTAAGTACACACGTCGTGTTGTGGTTTTTTTTTTAATAAGTCACATCCTGTTGCCAAAACTCTAATAGACAGCAAAGAGACTCTGTATTTAGATTCACGGTTTTCCATCTTAGTCGGCGGCGGCGTGGAAGAGCCCCCCACAGATGTCCAGGTCCCTCTGCCAGCGGGCAGTGTGCCGGGTGGCGGCGGGCAGCCCCGGGCCGACCCAGGGGGCTCCTGCCCGGCCCTCCACTCCCCTCCGTGTTCTCTGCTCTCCTGCCATGTGACATGGCTTTTGAATCACACTGCAACTGCTTTCCATTTTTATATCTCTCTATATATATATATAAATATATACTTTTTAAAATAATTTATAAATCTTACCAAAACTTATGCTAAATCTACTTTCCAGTATGAATGCTCGAGTGTCACGTCGGCAGGTATGCTGGAGTCTCGCTAGCTCCATGCACATCGCACAGCAGCCTGCGGAGTGAGCGACGTGGGCTGGCCGTGCGCCGCGGGCACAGGGGCCCGGACGGCCACCAAGCTCGCCGTCGGCGCCTCCTCTTCCTGCTGCGTGATGTTAAGAACTGCGTGTGAAGTGTATAGCTAGCTTGGGTGTACCTTTTAAGAATTTTGTAAACCGTTTTGTCTGTCTTTTGTTACTGTTCTATGGTGCCAAGTATTCTACATAAACAATAATATCATGGGAGAAATAAACATAGCCTAGTCTGCTTCCACTAGAAACTGCTTTTAACACGGGCTGCACGTAAAAACATTAAGAGAAACAGCCGTACACGTCTTCGGTTGCTCAGCTGCAGACACCGTGTCATAACCCCGCCGCCAACCTTCCTAGCACTAAGTACAGCATGACGCGGCGCCGGCGAAGCCTGTGGATGAAGCACAAGCGTATGTTTTATTGACTCGCTTTCGAACACTACAGAACTCCCGGGCTGGGAGAAAGGCCTCGGGCAGCTAGACGCCCGCGTGTGGTGAATCACTACCGAGTGAGGACTGGGCGTCGGCTGGCCGCACCTGCTCCGCACAGCACCGTCGGGGTCAGCGTTGCGGCCACTCCGCTCTTGCTCCCTCTGGGGGGCCTCCGGCGACTCTGCCTCTCGGGGCTTCAGCGGGTGGGCACTGCGGAGGCCGTAAGAGATGACCGCTCCAGTTCCTAAGCAATAAAATTGATCGTGGTGAAAACAGTTCTGCCTTGGCTTTGTTTTTCTCCCTTCCGGTGTCCCAGCCCCTTTGAAATGCTAAGTGACAGGACTGTGCCCCTGTGTGGGCTATTCCAGATCAGGCTCATTAGGGATCCGAGCTTCCCTACTCACAAAACTCAGCCATTAAGAGCAGAAAAATAACGGTGGGCGTTTTCAGTGCCGTGGGGGGGGCTCACCCGCAGCATTCTCAATGAGGCTGTGCGCGCACAGCTCCCCTCAACGCTTTAAAACTGGACGTTCCTTCGCTCTTAATTGAGCTGAGAGAATAGTTGTCTCAGAAATAAAATAAATTTTCGTACTGCCCCCTTAAAGAGAGCACCAGGCAGTGGTTCCAACGAAATGTCTGGGGTGGTTTTGTTTTTAATGGATGGTACAGCCATGTGGCAAAAAAAAAAAAAGAAAACCCAAAACTTGAGCTTTTTAGTTTTAATGTTTTCAAAGCCGCCACCCAAGGGCACGCTTACAGTAGTATTATCATTTATACTTAATTTTTAAAACTAAAACCACACGTGCCCATTCAGATGACACGTCTGGCTCAGACCATGGGCTCGTTAACCGGGACACGACTGGGGTGGTGGCCACGGGCCAGCCCTTGGGGCACGCGCGGTGAGGGGACCCGCGCGGCGGAGGCTTCGGCCCAGGTCAGCGCCGCGCCGGGCGGCGGGCATTCAGGGAGGCCGGGGGTGCGCGAAGCGCGCGGGAGGCGGGGACGGCGGCTGCCCCGCCCGCGGCGTTCGGGCTTCTCTTCGCCCCGTTTGCCGAACGGCGCTTTCTACTGATGAAACAACTGTAGAGTGGCGGGCGAGGAGCCAGGGAGCGGCCGGACCCCAAGCCCGCGAGAAGAGCCCGGGCTGCGGAGAGCGCATTCCCAGCTGCCGCGCCGCGCGGGACGGAGCGGGGCTGCGGTTCGCCCGCCCTCCCGGCCCCCGAACGTGCTTCAATCCGCCCCCAACTCCCGCCGCCTGAGCCCGCAGCCCCGGGAAGGGGCCCTCACCGGCCCCGCGTCTCACCTGCCGGCGCCCGGCGCGTCCCGGCTCCTCGCGGCCTTCGCTGCCCCCGGGCACTCTCTGCACTGGGGCGCGCGGCCCCGGGGCCGGGTCCCACCGCACCCGCCGCGCGCGCCTCGGGCGGGCCCCGCCGGGGACGGAGCGGGCCGGAGAGCGGACGGGAGGGCGCCGCGCCCGGGACCCGAGAGGGAGAACCACGCGGCGCAGCCGGGAGCCGCGGCTCCGACGGGGCGTGTTAAATAATTTATTGGTGATACAAAGTGACGCCGCCCGGGCCGCTTCATAACTTATTCTGTAAAAATATATGTACACGTCCGGCGGGCGCGCGCCACCCCGCTCGCTCCGGCCGCGCGGCCTCACAAGGCGTCGCCCGCGCCGCCGCCGCACGGGCTGACCAGCGCCAAGTTCGAGGGCTTGTGCTTCTTGAGCAGCCGCGTGATCTTCTCGTCGTCCGAGTTGGGGTCCAGGGGCCGGTTGTACTCGTCGTCGTCCTCCGCGTCCGAGCCGCCCACCTTCAGCTTCTCGGCGTCCGAGTCCTGCTTCTTCTTGGCCGACGCCATCTCCGCCGCGTGCCGCTTGCGCCACTTGGTCCGGCGGTTCTGGAACCACACCTGGGGGCGGGGGTGACATCAGGCGGCGCCCCGCGCGGCCAGCCCCTCGGCCCCCGCCCGCAGCCCCGGCCGCAGGGCCGCAGCGCCCGCCGGGCCCCGGCTGCTCGCGGGCTGTTCGCAGGACGCGGGGCGCGGTCGGCCCGGCGCCGCGGCCGCTCGGCTCACCTTGACTTGGCTCTCGGTCATGCCCAGCGAGTAGGCGAGGCGCGCGCGCTCCGGGCCCGCCAGGTACTTGGTCTGCTCGAAGGTCTTCTCCAGCGCGAAGATCTGCTGGCCGGAGAAGGTGGGCCGCGAGTGCTTCTTCTTGCCGTCCTTGTCCAGGACCCCGCCGGCCTGGGCTGCAGAGGAGCGCGGGTGAGCGCGGCCCGCGGCCCCGCGGCCCCGCGGCCCCGCCCCGCGCCTCCCCCGCGCGCGCCACTCACCCGGGCCGGCCAGGCGCGGGTCCCTCCAGGGCGAGCCCTGCACCACGCCGGGCCAGAAGATGGGCGGGCGCCCGGGCAGCTCGGCCAGCGGCTTGGGGTAGCCGCGCGCCACGGCGGCCGCGGGCCCGAAGTAGACCCCGGCAGACGAGGCGAGCCCGTTGAGACGGGGCAGGCCGCCCAGGAGGCCGCCGCCCGCCGCGCCCACGGGCCGTCCCAGGATGTCGCTGATGCCGTGCGGTGTGCCAAGCGGCAGCTGCGCGCCCAGGCCGCCCAGCGCAGGTGCCTTGAAGCCGGTCGGGCCCTGCAGCGCGTATGGGAACAGCGACGTCTTCATCTCGGCCATGTTGTGCAGCGCGGCCAGCGGCGCGCTGCTCAGCACGAACGCGCCGGGGCGGTTAGCGTCCATGGGCGCCGCCGCCGCCGGCCCGGGCGCCCATCCGGCCCGGGAAGTTCGTGCGCGGCCCGGGCGGGCGCCGCTGCAGCGGGGCGCGGGTGGGCGCCGACGGCCCCGGAGGGCGGGCGCGCGCGGGGCGGCTCGGGCCGGGCCGGGCGGCGGCGGGGAACGGCGGGCGCGGGCGGCGGCTCCGGGGCCGGTCGGAGCGGCGCCGCGCGGGCCGGACGCGCTGATAACCGCGGGGCCCCGGCACGGCGCGTGCGCTGATTGGCTGCCGGTGCCCGCGGCCCGGCCATTGGCCAGCACCCCGCCCGCCGCGCGCCCCCGCCGGCCGCGCACTCCATGAAGGGCCCATTAGCGCGGCAGGTGCCTTCCGGGCTGTAAATTTGCCCGATTTATCTCCCCCGGGACGAAATAAATCCCGTTGGATGGGAGTTTAGTTAGGCAAAGGTTTTAATGGGAAATCAGGAAAAAATACGAGAGCATATTTTATCGCTGAAAGAATGCAGATTTGAGGATACATGCGGCTCCCTCCGTGCGCCCCATTCCGTGGCGCGCCCGGGGCGGGCGGGCGTGGGGACCCAGCCGGCGCCGTCGGGGTGAACGGCCAGCGCCCTGCCCCGCCCCGCGGCTCCCCAGCCGCCTCCAGCTCAAGTCGGGGGCGGGGACCGCAAACAATTTCGGGGATGTTCTCAGGGGTGCAGACCGGCGGAGGAAGTCAGACGCGAGTCCCGGGGCCGAGGGGTCAGAGTTGGGCCTCACACATCTGCCCTGCTCTCCCCGACAAACTGCTGACGTGGTGGCTAAGACTGTCCAGGGGCCTAGGCGAGGCCGCCGACCCGTGCACGCTGCCGGGCCGTTTCCTGTCCCTTCCCAGCCGGCGGGACTGGCCTCTGCCTGGTCAGAGCGCGGGGATGGCCGGGGGTGCCGGGCCTGGCGTTTCCCAGGCGCGAAGTCGCAGCGCGGTTCCGGGAAGGCAACCTGAGCCCCGAGCTTCCACTCGGGCCCCGCGACCGCGCCCAGGGCCCCTCTGTGAGTGCAGCCCCTGCGGGGAGAACCTAGACCCTCGCAGGCTCAGAGCGCCGAAGCGCGTGGCGCGCGGGGCCACATGCAGGGCGTCCATGCAGGTGCGCACCGCGCCCTAAGCGCAGCCGGCAGAAGCGCCGCCTTTGCCGCGCCGGTGGGGCCCGCCGTGGCCTCTGGACGCAGGAAGCCTCTGCCCCGCAGACTTGCTGTGGGGTTCGAATGGGAGCGCGGCGGAGAGCGGGCGCGGAGTGAATGCTGGGCTGTGTCGCCCTCGTGCTTTTGGGTGGTGTCACGCAGTAATTAATCAGTGGCGGATATTACTATGACTCGCTGCCCGTTTGGAGCCGTGACCCCTACGCCCGACGGACAGCCGTTTCGTGGCCGGGGTGGGCGGAGGACGGTGTGCACCAGGCCGACCTCTCTCCAGCCTCGCGCCTTCCGTCCGAAACGACTCTCTCATTTCACCCCTGGCCTCCAGGGTTTCTGTGGCAGGGACGAAGGCGACGCTTGTGGCTCTGTGCGGGGACCCGGCGTCCTCTCACACCGCGACCCTAGGGGGTCTGTTTTCGTTTTGTGCGGTCAGCGGCGGGGCTCGGCGCCGTGAAACCCTACTCGGGACAGGGGCGCGGAAAGCCACTGGCAGGACTGGGCAGGAACGGGGCGTCTGCCCCGCCTTGCAGTGCGTGCACCTGGCTGACCCAGGCTCAGTGTGCGGTGTGGCCCCGCGCATGGTGGCTTCTCTCCTCGCTTCCTCAGTCGGGGCTGCCCCCCGAGCTATTGACCCCAGCGGAACCAGGCCCCAAACATCCAGCGCGCTGGGTCCGCCCGGCCTGAGACCCGCCCGACCTCGCTCATGCCTCACTTTCTCGGAGAAAACAACAGAGTGTGTGCGCCCCTAGAGCCGGCCGCAGGGAGGACCCTCCCCTCAGGACTTGGGCCCCCCTGGGCTCATGGGAGGCAGTGGCACGTGTGGCCAAAGCTGGAGCTCTGGTCTTGGGGCGGGGCCAGACAGGGTGGGAAAAGCGGGATGAAGCGGGGCGGCTCTGGGCTCTGGACCCCTCCTCTGCCTTCTGGAGCCCACCCTGGGCCGCAGCGCAGGACGGTTCTCTGGGAGAGGCCAGGAGCAGCGGGTTTCCCAGGGGCGCGCTACCCTCGCCAAGGGTCCTGGTGACCCTGGCTCCAGGCAAGAGGGACGCCTCGCTCCAGGAGCTGTATTTCGGCTCCTGACATGCCAGGGCAGCGGGTACCCCAGCCCTTTTTTACCGCTTAGGAAACAGAGACCCGGATTCACTGCCTGGCGCCCCAGCCACCCCAGGCCTGCCTGCGCGGCTGGGTCCTCCTTCCCTGGCTGCAGCCGAGTGCTTGGGGCCGCGGACGGGACTTCCGTCTCCACTGCCCGCAGCGTGCGCGGCTCTCCAGGGAACCAGGGGTAAGGGATGGGGGGCCG
>NW_024349802.1:409018-415056 GCF_902729225.1 Pteropus medius | reverse complement strand
TGAAGCACAAGCGTATGTTTTATTGACTCGCTTTCGAACACTACAGAACTCCCGGGCTGGGAGAAAGGCCTCGGGCAGCTAGACGCCCGCGTGTGGTGAATCACTACCGAGTGAGGACTGGGCGTCGGCTGGCCGCACCTGCTCCGCACAGCACCGTCGGGGTCAGCGTTGCGGCCACTCCGCTCTTGCTCCCTCTGGGGGGCCTCCGGCGACTCTGCCTCTCGGGGCTTCAGCGGGTGGGCACTGCGGAGGCCGTAAGAGATGACCGCTCCAGTTCCTAAGCAATAAAATTGATCGTGGTGAAAACAGTTCTGCCTTGGCTTTGTTTTTCTCCCTTCCGGTGTCCCAGCCCCTTTGAAATGCTAAGTGACAGGACTGTGCCCCTGTGTGGGCTATTCCAGATCAGGCTCATTAGGGATCCGAGCTTCCCTACTCACAAAACTCAGCCATTAAGAGCAGAAAAATAACGGTGGGCGTTTTCAGTGCCGTGGGGGGGGCTCACCCGCAGCATTCTCAATGAGGCTGTGCGCGCACAGCTCCCCTCAACGCTTTAAAACTGGACGTTCCTTCGCTCTTAATTGAGCTGAGAGAATAGTTGTCTCAGAAATAAAATAAATTTTCGTACTGCCCCCTTAAAGAGAGCACCAGGCAGTGGTTCCAACGAAATGTCTGGGGTGGTTTTGTTTTTAATGGATGGTACAGCCATGTGGCAAAAAAAAAAAAAGAAAACCCAAAACTTGAGCTTTTTAGTTTTAATGTTTTCAAAGCCGCCACCCAAGGGCACGCTTACAGTAGTATTATCATTTATACTTAATTTTTAAAACTAAAACCACACGTGCCCATTCAGATGACACGTCTGGCTCAGACCATGGGCTCGTTAACCGGGACACGACTGGGGTGGTGGCCACGGGCCAGCCCTTGGGGCACGCGCGGTGAGGGGACCCGCGCGGCGGAGGCTTCGGCCCAGGTCAGCGCCGCGCCGGGCGGCGGGCATTCAGGGAGGCCGGGGGTGCGCGAAGCGCGCGGGAGGCGGGGACGGCGGCTGCCCCGCCCGCGGCGTTCGGGCTTCTCTTCGCCCCGTTTGCCGAACGGCGCTTTCTACTGATGAAACAACTGTAGAGTGGCGGGCGAGGAGCCAGGGAGCGGCCGGACCCCAAGCCCGCGAGAAGAGCCCGGGCTGCGGAGAGCGCATTCCCAGCTGCCGCGCCGCGCGGGACGGAGCGGGGCTGCGGTTCGCCCGCCCTCCCGGCCCCCGAACGTGCTTCAATCCGCCCCCAACTCCCGCCGCCTGAGCCCGCAGCCCCGGGAAGGGGCCCTCACCGGCCCCGCGTCTCACCTGCCGGCGCCCGGCGCGTCCCGGCTCCTCGCGGCCTTCGCTGCCCCCGGGCACTCTCTGCACTGGGGCGCGCGGCCCCGGGGCCGGGTCCCACCGCACCCGCCGCGCGCGCCTCGGGCGGGCCCCGCCGGGGACGGAGCGGGCCGGAGAGCGGACGGGAGGGCGCCGCGCCCGGGACCCGAGAGGGAGAACCACGCGGCGCAGCCGGGAGCCGCGGCTCCGACGGGGCGTGTTAAATAATTTATTGGTGATACAAAGTGACGCCGCCCGGGCCGCTTCATAACTTATTCTGTAAAAATATATGTACACGTCCGGCGGGCGCGCGCCACCCCGCTCGCTCCGGCCGCGCGGCCTCACAAGGCGTCGCCCGCGCCGCCGCCGCACGGGCTGACCAGCGCCAAGTTCGAGGGCTTGTGCTTCTTGAGCAGCCGCGTGATCTTCTCGTCGTCCGAGTTGGGGTCCAGGGGCCGGTTGTACTCGTCGTCGTCCTCCGCGTCCGAGCCGCCCACCTTCAGCTTCTCGGCGTCCGAGTCCTGCTTCTTCTTGGCCGACGCCATCTCCGCCGCGTGCCGCTTGCGCCACTTGGTCCGGCGGTTCTGGAACCACACCTGGGGGCGGGGGTGACATCAGGCGGCGCCCCGCGCGGCCAGCCCCTCGGCCCCCGCCCGCAGCCCCGGCCGCAGGGCCGCAGCGCCCGCCGGGCCCCGGCTGCTCGCGGGCTGTTCGCAGGACGCGGGGCGCGGTCGGCCCGGCGCCGCGGCCGCTCGGCTCACCTTGACTTGGCTCTCGGTCATGCCCAGCGAGTAGGCGAGGCGCGCGCGCTCCGGGCCCGCCAGGTACTTGGTCTGCTCGAAGGTCTTCTCCAGCGCGAAGATCTGCTGGCCGGAGAAGGTGGGCCGCGAGTGCTTCTTCTTGCCGTCCTTGTCCAGGACCCCGCCGGCCTGGGCTGCAGAGGAGCGCGGGTGAGCGCGGCCCGCGGCCCCGCGGCCCCGCGGCCCCGCCCCGCGCCTCCCCCGCGCGCGCCACTCACCCGGGCCGGCCAGGCGCGGGTCCCTCCAGGGCGAGCCCTGCACCACGCCGGGCCAGAAGATGGGCGGGCGCCCGGGCAGCTCGGCCAGCGGCTTGGGGTAGCCGCGCGCCACGGCGGCCGCGGGCCCGAAGTAGACCCCGGCAGACGAGGCGAGCCCGTTGAGACGGGGCAGGCCGCCCAGGAGGCCGCCGCCCGCCGCGCCCACGGGCCGCCCCAGGATGTCGCTGATGCCGTGCGGTGTGCCAAGCGGCAGCTGCGCGCCCAGGCCGCCCAGCGCGGGTGCCTTGAAGCCGGTCGGGCCCTGCAGCGCGTATGGGAACAGCGACGTCTTCATCTCGGCCATGTTGTGCAGCGCGGCCAGCGGCGCGCTGCTCAGCACGAACGCGCCGGGGCGGTTAGCGTCCATGGGCGCCGCCGCCGCCGGCCCGGGCGCCCATCCGGCCCGGGAAGTTCGTGCGCGGCCCGGGCGGGCGCCGCTGCAGCGGGGCGCGGGTGGGCGCCGACGGCCCCGGAGGGCGGGCGCGCGCGGGGCGGCTCGGGCCGGGCCGGGCGGCGGCGGGGAACGGCGGGCGCGGGCGGCGGCTCCGGGGCCGGTCGGAGCGGCGCCGCGCGGGCCGGACGCGCTGATAACCGCGGGGCCCCGGCACGGCGCGTGCGCTGATTGGCTGCCGGTGCCCGCGGCCCGGCCATTGGCCAGCACCCCGCCCGCCGCGCGCCCCCGCCGGCCGCGCACTCCATGAAGGGCCCATTAGCGCGGCAGGTGCCTTCCGGGCTGTAAATTTGCCCGATTTATCTCCCCCGGGACGAAATAAATCCCGTTGGATGGGAGTTTAGTTAGGCAAAGGTTTTAATGGGAAATCAGGAAAAAATACGAGAGCATATTTTATCGCTGAAAGAATGCAGATTTGAGGATACATTCGGCTCCCTCCGTGCGCCCCATTCCGTGGCGCGCCCGGGGCGGGCGGGCGTGGGGACCCAGCCGGCGCCGTCGGGGTGAACGGCCAGCTCCCTGCCCCGCCCCGCGGCTCCCCAGCCGCCTCCAGCTCAAGTCGGGGGCGGGGACCGCAAACAATTTCGGGGATGTTCTCAGGGGTGCAGACCGGAGGAGGAAGTCAGACGCGAGTCCCGGGGCCGAGGGGTCAGAGTTGGGCCTCACACATCTGCCCTGCTCTCCCCGACAAACTGCTGACGTGGTGGCTAAGACTGTCCAGGGGCCTAGGCGAGGCCGCCGACCCGTGCACGCTGCCGGGCCGTTTCCTGTCCCTTCCCAGCCGGCGGGACTGGCCTCTGCCTGGTCAGAGCGCGGGGATGGCCGGGGGTGCCGGGCCTGGCGTTTCCCAGGCGCGAAGTCGCAGCGCGGTTCCGGGAAGGCAACCTGAGCCCCGAGCTTCCACTCGGGCCCCGCGACCGCGCCCAGGGCCCCTCTGTGAGTGCAGCCCCTGCGGGGAGAACCTAGACCCTCGCAGGCTCAGAGCGCCGAAGCGCGTGGCGCGCGGGGCCACATGCAGGGCGTCCATGCAGGTGCGCACCGCGCCCTAAGCGCAGCCGGCAGAAGCGCCGCCTTTGCCGCGCCGGTGGGGCCCGCCGTGGCCTCTGGACGCAGGAAGCCTCTGCCCCGCAGACTTGCTGTGGGGTTCGAATGGGAGCGCGGCGGAGAGCGGGCGCGGAGTGAATGCTGGGCTGTGTCGCCCTCGTGCTTTTGGGTGGTGTCACGCAGTAATTAATCAGTGGCGGATATTACTATGACTCGCTGCCCGTTTGGAGCCGTGACCCCTACGCCCGACGGACAGCCGTTTCGTGGCCGGGGTGGGCGGAGGACGGTGTGCACCAGGCCGACCTCTCTCCAGCCTCGCGCTTTCCGTCCGAAACGACTCTCTCATCTCACCCCTGGCCTCCAGGGTTTCTGTGGCAGGGACGAAGGCGACGCTTGTGGCTCTGTGCGGGGACCCGGCGTCTTCTCACACCGCGACCCTCGGGGGTCTGTTTTCGTTTTGTGCGGTCAGCGGCGGGGCGTGGCGCCGTGAAACCCTACTCGGGACAGGGGCGCGGAAAGCCACTGGCCGCACTGGGCAGGAACGGGGCGTCTCCCCGCCTTGCAGTGGGTGCGCCTGGCTGACCCAGGCTCAGTGTGCGGTGTGGCCCCGCGCATGGTGGCTTCTCTCCTCGCTTCCTCAGTCGGGGCTGCCCCCCGGGCTATTGACCCCAGCAGAACCAGGCCCCAAACATCCAGCGCGCTGGGTCCGTCCGGCCAGAGACCCGCCCGACCTCGCTCGTGCCTCACTTTCTCGGAGAAAACAACAGAGTGTGTGCGCCCCTACAGCCGGCCGCAGGGAGGACCCTCCCCTCAGGACTTGGGCCCCCCTGGGCTCATGGGAGGCAGCGGCACGTGTGGCCAAAGCTGGAGCTCTGGTCTTGGGGCGGGGCCAGAGGGGGTGGGAAAAGCGGGATGAAGCGGGGCGGCTCCGGGCTCTGGACCCCTCCTCTGCCTCCCGGAGCCCACCCTGGGCCGCAGCGCAGGACGGTTCTCTGGGGCAGGCCAGGAGCAGCGGGTTTCCCAGGGGCGCGCTACCCTCCCCAAGGGTCCTGGTGACCCTGGCTCCAGGCAAGAGGGACGCCCCGCTCCAGGAGCTGAATTTCGGCTCCTGACACGCCAGGGCAGCGGGTACCCCAGCCCTTTTTTACCGCTTAGGAAACAGAGACCCCGATTCACTGCCCGGCGCCCCAGCCACCCCAGGCCCGCCTGCGCCGCTGGGTCCTCCCCCCCTGGCTGCAGCCGAGTGCTTGGGCCCGCGAACGGGACTTCCGTCTCCACTGCCCGCAGCGTGCGCGGCTCTCCAGGGAACCAGGGGTAAGGGATGGGGGGCCGGAGCTCGGTTTTGAGGAGACCGGGGTGAGTTGGGAGCGCCAAGAGTGCGGGGCGACGGCGGCCCCTTTCCCACGCTCCCCTGGCCGTAGCCGTCCAGGTGCGCTCCCCAGACGCCCGGTCCCGCCTGCGCTCAGGCTCTCGGGTCCGCGCCCCTGATGCCCCCCACCCTCATGGACGTCGCAGCTTGGGGTGCCTGCCCACCAGCGGCCGGGGCCCGGTATTAAGGCTCGTTAACTTCCTTGTCTTCGCTGCCATCGCTGCGCGCTCCGCCGCCTGCGCACCCTCCGACCGCTACCCCGGCTCCCACCGGGCTCCCCTCTTCCTGCGGCCCCAGGCGTCGTTCCCTGGGTAACGCTCTTCCAGGGACCGTCCGGCGGCGGCCCGCAGGGAAGGAGCGCAGCGGAGAGGTTCGCGCGTGCCACCTCCTGGTCTCGGTGAAAACGTCCTGCAGACGGGGAAGGCGGCGCCGTTCATCGCAAACAGCGTCGCGGGGAAGGGAGAGCGCGCTGTTTGGCAGAGACCATTATCCCTTCCACATTTCTTTGTCGGACACCTGCCAGGTGCCAGGCTTGCTCTAGGAGGGCTACTTGAATGTGGCCAACCCCGCCCCCAGCTCAGCGGGAGGTAATAAACAGTAAACAAAAGGGACGGTCAGCGCCGCAGGAGAAGACCCGGACCCCTGATCCTTGCAGGCGGAGGGGGCAACCCGGGTCGCAGGGGCCTGGCCTGGGAAAAGAGCTTGGGTTCTCTGCCTGAAGCGCACGGGAAGCCACTGAGTTCGCAAAGAGCTTCCGTGCGTGGAGATC
>NW_024349802.1:379587-408839 GCF_902729225.1 Pteropus medius | reverse complement strand
TCACCGCAGCTCTCAGCCTTCGGGAGCTGGAGAACCAGCTCCGTGTTGAATACGGGGGTTGTTGGGACAAGGAGGTGACCCACATGTAATCTTGGCACCAGCCACTAAGCGCTTGGGGATGAAAAAGAAGAGGCGAGGTCACCAGGACCTAGAGCTGGAGGGGCCTGCAGAGCTGGACCCCAGACGGGTGAGGGTGGGTGGGGTGCACAGGGCGGGGCCTCAGAGAGGCAGAGATGGAGCTGGTACTGGGGTTGCTGAAGGACGGGGAGCCAGAGCAAGTCCCACCCAGTCCCCAGCAAAGGGCCTGGGCAGGTGCTGTGGACAGGGAGACAGTGCCCTGCGCCCTGCTCTCTGGTGCCTCTGCTTGCAGACACCTCACCACCGGCCCTGTTGCCAGGAGCAGCCACCATGCTCCAGCTGGGTCTGAACCGCACACGACGGCCAGCGCGCATCAGGCCGAGCCCCAGGCCCCACCCCACCTGTCCCTGCCACCCCGACCCTGCATGGGCGCCCTCACCGCGCTGGCCTTCGGCCCCTGGACCGCCATCTGGCACCTCTGCCTGGCTCGCTTCCTCCATCGGTGTCACAGTGGGACCCTCGCACTCAGCCCCCCACCCCCGCCTCACCCCATCATGCGGGGCACCTGCTGGGTGCACTGGCAGCCGGCCACAGGCACCTCAGTCTCAGGGGACCTCAAGAGCTGAATAAATGCTGCTGGATGAAGAAACGAACATGCACCTCTGTCCCAGGCTTCAGAGGGTTTTCCAGAGCCTGGTGAAACGGTTGGGGCAGGGGTCTGTGCACCTCCAGGGGGCAGGCTCCCTGAGGGTCTACAGGCTCCCTGAGCTGAAGGGCTCCCACAGGGACTCTAGGAGCCGAGTGTTTTCCCCAGGAGGGTTCCGAAGGCCCTGGGAGACTGTGACCCCTGGCAGGTGCTAGTGACGAGGGGGGCGTGGCCAGGGGCACAGAGGCCCAGAGGCCCACCCCTCCCTGGCAAGAAGCAGCCTGGACAGTGGCCAGGATGGGGCGGGGTGGATCTAGATGGCAAGGAGGGACAGCTCCCTGGACTCTCGGTGGCACCCTCACTGGCCACCCCCTGCGGACCCTCCGGCTTCCCGGGACAGGCCGGTCGGCTCCCAGCTCCCCCGCTGCAGGAGGATGCCCACACCCCCGCTTCCCCGGGCAGCGCCTTCATTTCTTTGAAAGGCATTTATTTTGATAAATGAAACCCCCACAGAACAGCAGACAGAATTACGCCACACGCCTCCCACCAAACCGAGTCCCTTCTGTCACTACGGCCAACCCCTTCTCCAGGCAGAGCCGCGGGGCGCTGGGCCTTTCCTCGGCCTGCGCTGTGCACGGGGGCTCCCAGCTCACGGGGGCGACAGGGGCACGCGTTCTGCGCAGCTGCGGCCCTCCACCTGACCCTCCGGACTCTAGAGCGTTCACTACGTTGGGGACAGATGTCCACAGGTCTGCGTGGCCACTGCGAGGTGCCACATGTGCATGTCCCCCGTTGCTGTCTCCCTTCACTTCTCAGGCCGCCCGCTCTCCTGGGCTCCCCCGGCCCACGTCCGGGCAGCCTGTCTGGGCCGCCTGAGCCTTGCACTGCCCGCCCCGCGCCTGCGACACGTCGGCCCCACCTCCACCCCTGGGGTGGGCTCCCTCCTGCTCTGCTGTCCAGACCCCGCCTCCTGCCCGCCGATGTCCCCTAGGCACCTCCTCCCTTTGCCACGTCCTGTGGGGTCCCCGGTCAGACAGGCACCCGCCCCCAGGGACCAGGGCTGTGAAGAGCTAGAATGACGGGCCAGACGACTGACTCTCCCGTGGGGAAGCGCGCAGCGCCGGGCCAGAGGGGAGGTTCTCAGTGGGTCTGCTTGGGCCCGGGCTGCGCCCCACCCTCACCCCACCCAGGCTCCGCCCCACCTGCCCGGCCCCGCCCCCACGTGCCCCTGGCCCCGCCCCCACCGCCGGCCCCGCCCCCGCCGGCCCGCTGACCGCTCTGCGACGCCGCTTCGGCGCTGCGGTTTGGTTCTTTCCCCGCTTCTGAGAGAAGACCAGGGCCTACCCGTCTCCCGCAGCCACAGCCGCACTGGGCCCAGCAAGAGCTGTCGCACCTACTACGCTCCCAGCAAGTGGGGCCACCGCTCCCTGTCTCAGGGGACCTGCTGGAGACGGGAGCCAGGCGAGGGGACGCGGCCCGCTACCCTAACCAGAAGGGGCTCCCAGGAGGAGGCGGCCCCTGCCAGGACGGCTGAGGCCAAGGCCCTGAGCGGGGAGCAGTCACGCTGCGCCTCAGAAACGCCTTCCGGGCCCCGAGAATCGCGTCTCCTTCAGGAAAGGACAAGGAGAGGCCCGTAAATCACGCGCAGAGCTAATTCCCCAGGGTCTGCGGGCACCAGCTGTGCAGTCGGCGTAATGAGCACCCCCACCCGCGCGGTCCCTGGGGTCTGACCGCGTGCCAAACGCGCTAATTGAGTGCCCAGGGAAAGATTTGTGTCGGGCCTGCTCCGCGCCTCTGCCGTGATCCCAGGGTGGGGTCCGAGCGGCACTGGGGTGCAGGCTTGGAGAGGGGCTCCCGGCTGCAGGCCAGGCCGTGTCTCGCTGTGTGGAGGCTTCCTGGGGGGCGGGTCAGGCTGTGCCATGGCCAGCACCTGGGAGCGGGGAGTGGCCTCCACAGGCCCCAGGCACCACAGCCTCAGCTGGCCATGGCTGCGCTCGTGGCTGGGGACCCTGCCGTGGTGCCAGCCTGAGCTTTCTGGCCACTTGTCCCCAAATCCTGATGGAACGCTGGTGGCGGAGTAGGGAGGGAGGTGCGAGGCCAACCACGTGCGGGCTGCCAGCTGGTCTGACTGCCAGCTGCTGCAGATGGTCACTCACATGGGCTGCGACTGGGGGTGGCTGGCTCCCCAGGAGACCAAAGGTTGGGAGAGAACTGGCCAGGGCTGGGGGTCCGGGGAAGAGCTGTCTATCGTGAGGGCCAGGCTGCATTTTAAAGGGTCCCTGGGCTGTGCGTGAGGACTGGACTCCGTGAGGTTTCCGACAAGAGCCTGGGCCCCCGCCCGTCCCCGGCAGCCAGGCACACGTGGGCCAAGACAGTGCAGCCGCCGCCACACGGGGGGCAGTGTCTGCCCTAGACCGACGCCCTGTCCAGTAGGGTCCTGTAAGTGGGAACAGCCTCTCCTACTGTAGGGACCTGCCTGCCATGAGGGACAAGGTGCACTCCACGCTCCTTGCCATGTCCAAGGGACTTCTGGCCCCTGCCGAGGCCTCCGCGGCCTGGCCGTGCACTGTCCCTGTCCATGTGGTGGGTCTGGCGGGGCTGGGGAGGGGAGTGAGCTGGCCGGCACGTGGCAGCGTCGTGACGCTCTTCCCGAGGCCACAGGAGGACAGTTTGTGTTTGGACAGCTCTGGTTGGGACAAGCATTCAGGTGACATTGGAGGGCTCCGCACAATCCACTCCTGTCACTTTACTTGACTCACGGAGTGGACGGGGTGCGTCCCAATGCGGCCCCACACTGGGCACAGAGACTCCAGGGGCCGGGTGCAGCGGAGGGGCCAGTGGCTCACTCAGGAGCTGTGCACGGCAGCTGAACCTCCGGGGAGGTCTGGTTTGTTTGGGGCTGTCCCTCTGGCTCCCAGGAGAGGGGCTGCTGCACCCTCACCCCCTCATAGGGCTCTGGGTGCCCACCCTGCAGCCAGAGCCTTCCAGGCCTAGACTCCAGGTGTCTGTCACCATAGAGGACCTAGGAAGCCCCAAGGGACAAGTAGGGGGCAGGGAGCCAGCTGGAAACCTCTCCAACCGCTCAGGGGTCAGAGGCCAGGGTAGAGCGAGTGTGCAGTGGGGACATCACTGGAGGACATTTGCACCTGCCCACAACCAACTGCCTCATCTCCGGCCCGAGGAGGAGGCCAGGTGCCCCGGGGTCGCAGGTCCCGACTCCCTCCAAGCGTAGCGCCCTCAGGCTGCCCTCGTGACGGCCCCACGTGCTCGGACGGGCACGGCCTTCCCTGAGAGGGTCCTTGAAAACGCCAGGGTCCCAGAAGAAGATGAACTGACCCGGAGGGAGGGCCCAGCACAGGGCGGCCGCTCCCCAGCCACCGGCCCGACACGCTGGACGCTCGGGCAGCGCTCAGGACCTCTGCATGGGCCGGGCGCCCCGCACACAGCCCAGTGCGGTGGGCTCCCCGTGCCCGGAGCCAGAGTTCAAGACCCGCAGGGGGGGTCCCATCCAGAGGACGTGGGCCACTCGCGGCACCTCCCGGGGAGAGGAGCTGGTGCTGGGCCCTGGTCCCGCCCCAAGGCGGTGGGGTCGGGCAGTCCCGGCATCTCAGGCGGCAGAGACACGGGTAGCCTGACCAGAGCGATGCTAGGAGGTGGAGCCGGCCACTGCCTGGGGACAGGACCCTGGGAGGGCAGCGTAACAGGCCCAAGAGTCTGCTGCCCCCTGTGGTCGCCCCCCAGGGAACGCTCCACGCAGAAGCCGCCCAGACGCCAGGTTCAGACCCCCGCAGGCCGGCCCTGTGCGTGGGGCCGAGCCCTGTGCCCCGCCCGAGGGACCACGCCACAGCCTTGTCACTCCTCGTTCTAAGGGTGAAGACATGTTGAAAATTGATTTCACTGTTGGAAACGGGATAATTAGACTGGCCGTTTCTGTCTTCATCATCGTCATAATGAAATGAGAGGCGGGCGCCCACGCCGTGAAGCGGTCGGTGCTGGTGTCCGGCGCGGAGGAGCATTAACTGGACGCAGATGGCCCTTCGCGAAGTTGCTGGGTTATATTTCAGGGATATGGGATAATGATGCCAGTTAATCATTTTTACAAGGTAGAAAATTACTGGCTCCTCTAGAAAGATCATTAAGGAAAGCAATCGTTCATAGCCATTGAAAATAGAGTTTTAATTATTGAATACAAAAATGAAACTATTAGAGACCACTGTTGGGTGAGGGAACTTAACAGAAGTTTATCTACGAGGGTCTGCGAACACTTTATTTTTATTAACCCGTCAGTATGGAGGCCTTTGCAGCTGTGCCTGTGGAGAGGCAGGAGGTGGACAGGGCAGCTGCTGGAGCCACACGGCCTGCCGCATGGCCACCGCCGCCCCCGCCCCCGCCCTGCACGGCCACCCCTCCCCCCGGCATGGCCACCGGCCTCCAGGGCAGGTGAGGGCAGCGTGTCCCACGGAGGGAGCCGGGAGCCCGAGAGCTTGTGCCAGGAGCTGTGAGCACATATATTTTAAAAATATGGAAATGACTATTTTCAAGACATAAATTAGGAAAACAAGTTGAACTCTCAAAAAGATGATTGACAAGCAAGACAGTCGCTACAGGCCTGGGGCCGGGGCCGGTGTGGACGTGGCGGCGGCTGAGAAGCCGCCTCCCTCTCACGGGGTTGAGGGCCCGGCGTGGGGCAGGCTGCCCCGGCGGTCCGACGCTCCCGGGTGTCTGAAGGTCATCGACCCGTCAAGACCTCAGCTTGGACCGGAGCCCGCTGCCCGTGGCACTCACCCCCGCCCCATAGGTGCGGGTCGCCTGGCGGAGCTGTGTCCTGCAGCCCAGACCCATCGCGGGCCGGTGTCCTTCACGGCGCCCGCTCAGAACCTGCAGGTCCGGCCACCCCGTCCCAGAGCGCTGTCCACCCTGCCGCTTACATCCCAACCCCATTAGTGCCGATAAATCCCCAGTGATCTTTCTTCTCCGCAGTTTTAGGGTTACATAAATTTCACCCACGTGATTTTTTTCACGCTCCGATCTATTACAGAATGCCACTTCTGTTGTAGAAGTTAATTGATAATGTGATTTGTTATGTTGCTGGGACATAATTCAGAAAGTTATTTTAGAGCCTTTGATACATGGAATAGCACTCACTTTTAATATTTCTCACATGAGCAGACACAGCGCGGGGTAACAAATGTGATCCTGCGCCGATGAAATATTTCCAGAAGCTTTTATTCTTGTTGTTTGGGTGGGCGCCAACGTCTTTCTAGAAGCGGCCCATATTTCCAGCGCCGTTCTGACTTAAATTTATCCCCTGGTCATCAGTTCGCTTAAAAAAAAGAAAGGAAAACCTGCAACGACTTTGCGTGTGCGTTTGGATAAAGGAAAAAACCAAACGAGAAATGGGGACCCCCCCCCTCATTCTCAAAGACGAGCTTCTCGAACCACGTTGTGCTGAATCACGTTCGCAGCACGGGCAGCACAGTGTGCCCTTCGCACAGCCCCCCCCCACCGGCCCCCGAAGGTGGCAGCCGAGGTGCCGAGCTGGGAAGGGACGTGCGCCGCCCCCTGGAGCGCAGGCTGCTCCCTTCGGGGTGCCTGTGCCTGGACAGAGCTCTCCGATGTTAGGTACAGATTCGTGTCGCTGCCACAATCAAGATGCAGAACTGGTCTGTCGCCCCACAGCTCCCTCGCGCCCCCCCATCCTGTCCCGTCCCCCTCCACAGTTGCCATTTCGAGAACGTTGTAGACTGAGGTTGCGCAGCACGTGGCATGTCGACTCTGGCGTCCTCGCTCAGCACGAGGCCCTGGACCCCGCAGGCCCACGGCAGCTCATCCCGTGCCCAGGGTGAGCCACAGCCCAGCAGCTCACGCCCAGGGCGTCCGGGCTGTGGCTGGTTCTCTGCTGCGACAGAATGAAGCTGCCGTGAACACCCGTGCACGTGGACGTGTGTGACACACTTCCGTCGCCGCAGCATGAACGCCTGGGTGTGCGGGGGGCTCCCCGAGCACCTGGTACCCCAACCGGCTTCGCTGCAGCCTCGCCCGCTTTGGGTGGTGCCGCTGCTCTGTGTCAGCTGTTCTGGTACGTGTGGCAGCGGAAGCTCATCGTCGCCTTAGTGGGTGCTTGCTTTTACTGTTTGGACTGCCGTGCGTCTCGGCCCTGGTCCCCCGGCATCCAGGAGCAGGGAGGCGGTGCCGCTGTGCCGCAGCCAGACGGCACCGTCAACGCACGCAGTCCGGACGATGCGTGACCCCCGCACCCACTCATGGCGCCCGGGAAACCCAGCCCTCACGCCAGCGCTGGGGCCCCGCAGCCCAGATGGCGAGCAGGGGCCACTCGGCCAGGCACCAGGCGCCCTCCGGGCCTTGGACGGCTGCCAGGTGCCGTGTGGCCCCTGCCCCGGGGCTCAGAGGCCAGAGGGGTCTCCAGCTGAGGCAGGCAGGGGACGAGGCTTTGCGTGGGGACGCGACTTCTGTTCAGACAGCTCGCCTGCGCTCGGCGGCCAGTGGGAAAGTGCGAGACGGGACCGGGCGCCTCTTGAGGGGCTGGAGTCCAGTCGTGGGGATGACCTCAGCATGGAGGACCTGGTGGTCAGCCAGGCCGGCCGGACGCAGGAGCCTCCCGAGGACTCCTGGTGCTGTCAACGTGCACGACCCTCCATGTGGAGGGGACGAGGTCCCCGCCCCTGCTCTGCTCGCCAGCTCGTCCTGCCCGCCCTCGCCCACCCTGCCGGCCCGCAGCCCCGGGGCACAGCGGGAGCACAGGCGGAGGTGCTGTGCTCCTCTGCCCACCCCGCCACAGGACACTGCCACCTCCCAGGGTCTGCCCTGGGCTGGGGACGCAGGGCTGGCAAGTCCAGTGCAGCCATTGGGCCAAGGGGCATTTGGAGAGAGTGAGTGTCCCACCCATTGACGTGTGGCCTGGAGTGGGACACACATGTGCCAAGGGCCCAAGGGCCCAGCGAGTGGGGGGGACAGGGCACCAACCTGGGCCTCCAGCTGGGGGCGTGCCCTGCTTCACATCGGCACCTCCCCCACGTCACCCGGCACCTCCCCCACGCCACCCGCAGCACCTCCCCACGTCACCTGCAGCAGAGGCTACCCTGCCCTGCTGCACCTGGGGGCCCCGCCCCCCCTCGTCTGCACACTTCACGTCCCCCGCTGAGGACAAGCCCCTGCTGACCTGCGGTGGCAGGAGAACCCGCCGGAGGGTGCCGGGCTCGGGGCAGGCCCAGGCCCCCCTCAGGGACCGCCTCTGCCAAGGCCCCACGGGCCGCCGGAACCCCCGGAGGCCCGCCCCCCCACTCCGGTGTGAGCCCCGCACGTGGGGCTCAGTGCGGCAGCGGGCGCCCCGCTCCGGGATCCAAGGGGGAGGCTGGCGTCTGAGTTGGGGTGAGCAGATCACAGGAGGCTGCAGCCAGGCTCCCCGCAGTGTCCCCCACAGCACCCCCCAGAAACCACACGCAGCCGTCACTTTATTTAGCTGTTTACTACAGTGGTTAAGTGGAGACAGCCCACGTGGGAACCCACACGCCCCCTCCAGAGACCTGGAGCCTGGTCCCTAGGCTGCGGGGCGGTCCCTGGTGCAGCCCGAACCCCCTGCAGTGCTGTCTCCCATCCAGGAGGCCTCAAGGCAGCCGGGGGGGGCGCAGGCTGGGGGCGAGGGCTGGGGCGGGCTGTGATGCACCCCCCATTTGTCCCGTGTGATGGAGCCTGAGGCAGGGGGCACCCGGGCAGAAGGGGCACAGCTGGGGGAGGGGTGTGGGGGGCCGGGAGGGGTCCCGGGGCATCACTCGATGATCTGGTGTGGCAGCCCGTACAGCACCAGGTTGAGACTCGTGAGGAGCCACTCGGGGCCGTGCGGCTGTGACCGGAGTGTCAGCTCGTCCTTGGAGGTCCCTGGAGACTCGTCTGAGAGGGAGAGAGAGGAGCTCATGATGCCCGAGGCCCCCGGGGCAGGCGCCCAGGGCAGTGGGGACGGAGGCAGGGTCTCCGCACTCCGCTGGTGGGGAGTGGACGCTGCTGCTCGTCCTTCACAGGCGGGGCCACCGAGGCCGGAGGGGTGACCACGCAGGACCAGGCCTGCCTGACTCCAAGGCCAGCTCTCCCTCCACATGCCCCAGCACCGACTGTGGCAGGAATCTGGAAGCTTCTACCAGCTCAGGACCCTTCCTGCCACCAGCCAGCTGCCACCACTGACTGCAGGGGGGGCCACAGCACAAGCGGTCTCGTCCCTTCCTTTGGGACGGGTGTTGGTGCCACGTGGCAGCAGCGCCCCCCGCCCCCCCGCCTGCCCTCTGCTCAGCAGAGCCACAGCTCCAGCTTCCGTCACCTGTGTCCTGGGACCCGGGAGCCTCAGCCACCTGCTGACGCCCGTCCACTCCCTCGCACGCACTCATTCACCTCCGTCCATCATCCACACTCATCCGTCCACACACTCATCCATTCGCTCACTCGCTCGCTCAAACGCGTTTGTTGTTGGGAGCTGCATCCTGCACACAGTGGGCCACGTGATTTCTAAATTTCAAGCTCCTTTTGTGTTGCAAATCCTTACGGTTTCGTGATTTTAATCTCTCTGGGATAAACCTCAGCTATGGGGGACCACCCTTGAGCACCCCGGCAAAGTCACCACCGAGTGCTGCGTCTAAGTTTCCACGCCAGTCTCCGTGTGTGGGGCTGTCACCGTGGCTGTCACCGGACGTGGACATCAGGGTGCACCCTGGGAGGAACAGCGCTGGTCCCCGCCCCCACACCGCACACCTGGGCTTCTGGGACGTGTGTGACTTGAACGGTTTTAAAGACAAACGTGCAGACCGCTAACGGGCGTGTGTTCCCTGACCGGGCCTCACTGCCCGCCCGAGGGTCTGGGTCAGCAGGTGGCCTGGGCACAGGTGGGGCCTCGGACCCGGCAGGGCTACGGGACCATGGGGCCAGGCGGCCGCAGCGCGGGGGGCAGGGTCCAGATACCGTGGCTGACCATTTCCTCGGCCTGCATCTTCTGAAGGAGACGGACTGCTCTCCCGGTCGGCTTGCCAGCTGCCAGCAGATCTGGGGAGAAGCCTCCGCTCAGAGGGGCGTGAGCGCGGCGGGCTCCCGCGGAGGCCTGCAGGGCCTGGGGCAGCCTGGGGCAGCCTGGGGCAGCACGCTCACTCACTTTCCCACAGGACGCGGGCCCGCAGCGCGTTGTCCTGCAGGACTGTCGGCCACTGGTTTGCCAGGATGCTCTTGACGCCCACCAGACTCAGAAGGATGGCGGTCTCGATGGGGTCCTCCAAGGATAGCTGGACTGCACTGCAGGGGACCGAGCTCCCGTGGGCCGGAGCCCTCCCCCCACCCCCGCCCAGGGGGGAGCCTCTGCACTGGCAGCTCCTGAACCCCTTGACAGAATCGAGAATTCGCACCCTACCCCCCAAAATGCGAATCCGCTGAACAAGAAGAGGCGTTTCCGACGCGCCCAGGTCCGTCGGCACTGCCTCCGAGTGCGGGCCGAGCCAGGTGGGGACGCGCCCACCCTCCCCGCGGCTGGCGCCCTGCCCCCGTCCCGGAGGCCACGGGGCTCAGCGGGTCTGGGCAGAGAACGGAGGCCCACGCCCCCCGCGCCATGTACCTCTTGCCGCTGGAGGCCGCCATCTGCCGCTGCAGGCTGCCGTGGGACCGGGCCCGGTCCAGCAGCACCATCACCTGGCACTCTGCAGGACACGGAGAGGCCATGCCCGCTGGCGTCCGCCCGAGGCTCAAGCCCGGCGTCCACACGGCACACGGGGGTGTCGTTCGCTCCAGGAGCCCCGTGCCCTTCACAGCCCCCCGGTGAGAGGGGGCCCCGTCATTCCCTGTCCAGCGAGGCCACACTGACGAGGCGAGGTGTCTGGCCTGCCCGGGTGGTCTCAGGCACACGGGGACGATTTGGGCCCCTTGGTCCCGCGTGCCCACTGCGACAGGTACCGCGGGTGTGGGCGCCCAGCGAGCCCCACGAAGGCAGAGGCCAGCGCCCCACTGCCCACAGGGGCCAGGATAGGCTTCAGAGTCCCCGGGGGCCGTGCAAGGGCGGGCAGGGTGGGGAGCTGCGGGCCCCGGGGTGCTCCTGCGGGCACCATGAGCACGCACATCCCGTGGGGCTCCGCAGCCATCCCATCTGAGGGGGCTTCGAACTGCAGCTTCAGAGAGGCGTCCTCCTCCCTTTGGAGAAAGGAATCTGCCCAGCCGATGTGCTCCCGGGGTGGAAAGGGGGTCAGGTGCCAGGGGACAAGGGTGCCCTGACGTGGGACAAACATCCACGTGCTTGTTGTGCTGCCATCCATGGTGACACACACCTCCAGGGAGAGGGACGTTTCAGGGGTCCCTGCCAGCCGCCCGCACGGGCGTCCTGGACACGGGGCAGACGGCGGGGGGAGAAACCACCCAGAGCCTCTGCGTTTAGACCAACATGTCCTGGGAAGGTCCAGCCAGCCTTCCTGGACTCTGCGGGCCCAGGCCTGGGGGTCCCCGACCCTTGACCTGGCACTGGGGCACACAAGCAGGGCGGGAGGGGCTGACACGAGGACCCCGGCCCTTTGCCAAATGCCGGCGAAGGACCAGCTCTCTCCCCGCCGTCCGCGCCAGCTCGTGCGCCTGTGCGTCCCGGCGGAGTAAAGCAGGGGGATCAGGCACCCGGCTCACCTGCCAAGTTGGCAGCAGCCAGACTCTCTACCGACACGTGGGACAGGAAGCTCTCCATCCCGTAGAAGAAGAAGCCTTCGCAGCTGCCCAGGAGCTGCTCCCACTCGGCCTGGCTGTGTGGCGGGAGTGACACGTCAGGGGGCGGCCAGCCGGGGACGGGCAGACGCCCGAGACCGGTGCAGCCAGGCCAATCCGTCCTGGGCCCGGGCCCCGCAGGCTGGCAGGACATGTTGTCAGGGCAAAGACGCCCTGCACACTCCACGCGTTCCTTTGCTGAGACAGCACCCCGTCCACCCCGGGCCCACGGGCCTCTCCCCAGAGTTGATACCCAGTTTCCCGGGGTGCTGGGCCAAGCGTCTCCTGATAATGGCCTCATATGGCCGGCAGGAACCTTGTCTCACGGGGCTGCGGCTCTGCAAAGCGCTAGAAGGACATGTCCCTGACTGCCAAGCACGACCAGGTCCCCAAGGGCACCCACGGGTGATGTCCCTGGCAGGCCCCACCTCCTGGCTGTGGGACCCGGGAGCCCGGCTCCTCATCTGTAACGTGGGGACAGGGACAAGGACGCCCTCGTCCAAGCACCATTAAGGCCAAGGAGCCCAGCGTGTGACAAGGAGCCTCCAGGAGCCTCCGTGGGCCCTGGGCTGACAGGGCAGACGGAGCCAGGGCAGGAGGGAGCCTGAGGGACAAACGGGGGCCGAGGCGGAGGCGGAGGCGGGACAGCGGTGACCCCCGTGTGGAGCGCACGGTGGTGGGGACCAGGCCGAACCTTGGGAGGTGCTTGCTCCCCAGGCGCCCTGCCCAGCGTGCCGTGAACGAGTCTTTGAACTTGTCCAGGATGCCCTGAGTCACGGAGACGGGAGTCAGCGTGTCTGCAACGACGAGTGACCAGTGAACGGTGATGCCGCAGGGGCCGTCAGACACGTGACTGCGTGGGGCAGGGCCGTGGACTCGGAGACACGGGCACAGCCCCCCACGCACCCCGAGGACGGCGTCCCAAAGCCAGCCCCGGTGGGGTGTGGGCCCCCAGGACCGGGACCGGGTCGGGGCTCAGGGCCCGGGCGCCCGCACCTGCGGCCTGTGCCTCCTCATACGGGTCCACGACGACTGAGCCTGGTTAAGGAGAACGGGTCCCACTGGCCCGCGTCCCGGTGGCCGCCGCCCGCAAAGGATACACCTGAAGTTGTCCGAGTCGACCGCGATGCAGTCGGGGCAGGCAGCCCGGGGTCCGCTGCCCTGCACGACAGGTGGCGGTCTGGGGACGTCCGTGTCCCGGTGGGGGGCCAGCCTCTCCCGCCTGCGCCCGGCACCCCCCAGCCTACCTTGCGGCCCCTCTTGCCCGGGCCCCTCCTCCTGGGATCTCGGCCTCTGCTCTCCTTCGTGACCCCTTCTGCTGAGGACGAGGAAGCAGGTGATGCTGTGGGGCCTGGGGGGACCGGGGACCCCACGGGGGGGTGCCCCACACTGCAAGTGCCACTCAACTGTTCACTTTGAAACGGGGAATTTTACGTGAGGTGACTTTCTCCTCTGACGAGACAAGCAGTGAGGACGGTCGACGCCCGAGAAAGGGTCGGTGACCAGAGGCTGTCAGGGCACCCGCTGACCGTCCCCCACCAGGGCCGGCCCTGCTGGCCCCCGGCCTCCGCCGCCACGGCACAGCACGCAGGGCTCTGCGCCCCGCGGCGGGCTGGGGGACGGTGACGCTTCGCCCCGCGCCGGCGCTGAGGGGCTCCCCAGGCCCCGAGTCGCGTCTCCACCGACCTGCTTTCGCCTCCGTCTTCCCGCTGCCCCCCGCCCCGCGCCCCCCGCCCCCCGCTTCCTCTGGGGGCTGCAGAGTCCCCGCTCTAACGTCCGAAGTCGGGCCCTCGCCCTCGCGCTGCCCGCCCGTCCGCTCTTCTAAAGCCGCAAGAGCCGCCCCCCCCTGCTGTGGCGCCGCCCCGGCTCTGCGGCTCCGCGCCCCGTCTTCCGAGGCCGCGGGATGTTCAGAAGTGTGTTTTCAACTTCCAAACGTGTGGAGATGCAAAAGGTCCACCTCGGGGGGCGGGTTCCAATCTGATCACGCTCGGCCTCGGCCATTTCTGCCCCCGTCCGCGTCCCATGCGCCATCGCGCCGAGCGCACAGCATGTCGTCCACGTCCCCACCCTCGGTCCGTCCGGCACGCGGGTCGCGGAGGGACCGCCGGCCACGGGCGGCCTTCCGCTGCGCACGCCCCTCGTTCTGGCACCGTCTGCTCTGCCTGACGGGTCAAACCAGCGCTGCCGTGTGACGGCCCCGACCCCCTCGCGCTGTGGCTGTGGAGTCAGTGACACAGGGACCCTTCTGCTCACTCTGCCTGACGGCGCTCTGTCCCTCTGCTTTAGGACGAGCCACGTCGTCGTCTCGGTGACCCCTGTGGAGAGCATCTGATGGGCGTCGTCTCCTCTGCCGCCCAGGGGCAGGTGAGGCCCATTCACCTTTCCGACCGGTGACCCAGTGGCCGCCCCGAAGCCCTGCACAGGGCCTGAGGCACCTGCTCCTCTGTTTCCCTCACGGGTCTGGAGCCCGCACTCCAGGTCGCGTCCTCGGGGTCCTGCCTTAAAGGTTCCGGGCGCTGAGGACACCCCGCTGCGGACTTGGCACGGAGGCCACCTGCCCAAGCGGCCGCACGCCGAGAGGCTTCCGGAAGGTGTTCTCTGCACCCTTCGCTTGTCCTTCTCGTGAAGTGAGCTGCTTTCGGAACTGTATCTCGGGTCTTGCGCTTTGTCCGCACAGGTGGTCCCCACCTTTCAAACGGGACGCCCTCCCCCGGCAGAGGACGCGATTGCGCTGAGCCCTACGTCCCGCTGTCTGCTTCCGGCTCGTCCCAGCTCTGCTCGCCCCACGTTCCCGCCGTGGCCGCGTCTGCTCGACCGACGTGCACCGTGCGATGCCGCCGCCCGCGCCGGCCTACGTGCCGCAGCGTCCGGGGTCCGTGAGGGTCCGCACCGGAGCTCCCCGCCGCCCCCGGGCACTGTCCCCCGCCCCTGTCTGTCCCCGGCGCCCCCCACACCTCCTTGTGGATGAGTGGAGAGCAGGCACCATAGCAGCAGGCCCCGGACTATGGTCTTCAATCACCACTGACTGTCCGTTCCCAGTCACACCTGCGTTGAGCCCACAGCGCGCCACCAACTGTAAGCGTCTTTACCGGTGACGACGAGAGTGTAGCGTCACCGCGCCCCGTCCCGCGTTCGTGTGCACACGAGCATCTCCCCTTCCCCTCCTGCCCGAGGATGGTCTTCGGCCCCCTCGGGCGCGGCCGGCCCCCCGGCTCCTCCGTGTCACAGTCTTTACGTCACCACAGTGCCTGACTGACCGCTTTTCTCTGATGAAGTTGCTGACCGCTGCTTACTCGCACCGTTTCTGCCAGGGAGTCTGTGGTGGTGCCTGTTCATTCTTTGTCTTTTGCTGCTTTTAAAACACCCTGTCGCTCGTGGACCGGCCGGCTCCAGTCCACCCGACGGAGGCCCTGGGACAGCCTCCTGCCTCCTGCTTGGGCTTCGTGGGGCCTCTTGGGTCTATGGCATCACCCTTTTCATCCAGCTGGGGGAGACACTGGCCATCGCTACTTCAGATGTCCCCCCCGCCCCAGACTGTCCCTTAGGAGCTGTTTCAGCGGCTGGGCAGCCAATTCATCCGTCGCCTCCTGGGGGGTCACGGTTCGCCACTCCTGTGTGCGCCTGGTCGCTTCTGATCCCGAGTCCGACATTCTGAATCCCACCTTGCCCGGTGCCGGCTCTTTTCATTTTGACGCGTCATCTGGAGCTTTGTTCTCAGCGTGTGGTTAAGGGACCTAGAAAGCGTGTGGCCCTCTGCGGCTGGTTCCTGGGTTCCATTAGGTGGGACACGGGCCGGTCTCTTCAGAGCAGAGGCAATGTCCTCCAGTCACTGTGCCCGAGCCCGGTGAGTTACAGGACTCTGCCCGGTGGACTCGGCCACCCGCAGGCCTGGATGAGCGCCGGGGACTGTCCCTCAGCTGCTTGCAGTGGCCCTGTCCCCAGGCCTGGGCAGTGTGTTTGCAGCCGGCACTGACTGGCTCTCAGCTGAGGACTGCAGGGCCCCGTGCGGCTCTGCCTCCCGGGGCCTTGATCCCCGAGCCCCCGGCACCAGCTCCTCAGCCCTGGAGACCGCGAGGCCACCTGCCACCACTCGGGGGTGTGGACGGCGCCCCTGCCTGGTCTCCAAGGTCTGAAAACCGTGTTCCACGCTGTCTCGTCGGGGTTTCCTTGTTTTGTTGGAGAGGCACATTCGGTCCTTGTCGCTTCGTCCTGGACGGAAGCCGAGCCCCGTTTAATCTGACGTTTACTGAGGTGCAGTGGGTCCGTGTGGGTGTGCAGTGCACAGGACACCCGCCCGCCAGCCGCCTGCATCCCCGGCCCCTCCCTCGCCGCTGCTCACCACCGACGACGTGACCACCTGACCGATGGTGTGGCCGCTGCTCACTGCCCGCCTCCTGCTTCCAAACACAAGCACGTGAGGCCTAGAGCAGCCCCGACTGGGCCCTGGGCCCGCAACGGCCGTCAGGAGCAGCTTTTGATACTTGTCCCAGTGCAACGGCCCAGCATCCGGTCCCGAGGCCGGGCCGGGGCGCCAGCCGCGGGCTCACCTGTCTCTCTGTGGAGGCGGCTGCACAGCATCTGAAGCGAGAACTCCCGTGACACGGAGGATGTCGTCTCGCCACGGAACACGGCCAGGCCTTCCAGGGGCAGCTCCAGGAGGTGTCTGTCCACGACCAGCACCACGTCTGTAGCCTCGGGCTCGGCTGTGGGCGGGACACCGCTCAGAGGGGCCTCCGGGCTCGGAGGACCTGCCCTGGCTCGGGCAGCCGGCTCCTGAAGCAGATCCTGGGGTGCCCTAAAAGGACGAGCGGGCGCCCCAACCCCACCCCGAGGAAACCGGACAGGGTTGCGGCCGGGCCGCCCTGCCAGGACCCTGCAGAGAAACACGAGCACGGAGCCCCGGGGGCTGTCACCCGCCCGCCTGCTGGAACCTGCAACTTCCGCCAGGCCCAGCCCTCGAGTGCGGGCCACCCACCTCCACTCACCGAGGAGGAGCGAGCACGCTGCACCCCGCGGCCTCCCCGACCCGACCCCCCGAGTCTCCGAGTCAGAAAGGGCCTCAGTGCTCAAGCCACGCCCCTCGGCAGGACCGTCAGCTCCGGCTGACCTGCGGCGGGCAGGCCTCGGCCGTCCGCTGCTGTGTCTGCACCTTGTGTGCGGCAGCTCAGGACGCACAAGTCCCAGCACCCGTGACAAAGTAACCGCCCGCTTCCCTCTGCTCAACGGGTCTTTGTGAGAGAAAAGCGGGCGAGCAGCTTATATATCAGGCACCAGAGACCACGCTCTCAGGGCCGCGGGGCACGCCTCCCGCGTGGGCTCGGACGCCGGTGTTCCAGACGCTTCCAAGTTCCTCGACTGAGGCAGGGCATCTGTCCCAGAAGGACGGACGACCCTGGAGCCGCAGGTCACCCGGGCGCGGGGCTGTCCTCCCTGCGTCTGGCTAACACGGGCGCGTGCCATCCTCCACTCCAAAAACAGCGGGCCACTGACCAGCCACTGGACCTTCCACTGTGCCCTCACGTCACCTGGGACGTGCGTGTTCAGGCTGGTGACGCCTGACGTGACCCATAAGATCACACATCATCCCTGCCACCCACACGCACAGGTGGGGCCACCGGGTCTGCCAGGAGAGGTGGCGCGGGGGCTGCATCCAGCCCCCCACCCAGGGCGTTGGTCAGCAGCTGAGCGCAGAGCCTCCTGGGGCCTCCCGCCCACCTGTGGTCTGGGTACCCGGGGCGCCCTCGGGGGAGGCCCTGGCCGGGAGCCCGTTCCCAGCCCGCCTCGGTGCACCCCGCCAAGTGGCTCCAAACCCTGGGGCTTCCTGAGCCGCACAAGGGCCTGGTGGCCTCCGTGCGGCCGCCACTCACCCTGGGCCAGGGATGGCTTCCGCTCCTTGTCTCTGCCCTTTGCTTTGCCCACGTCGGCGAGCACCACGGGACTCTGCGTCCTGCGAGTCGGAGGCACAGAGACCGTGAAGGGGCCGCCTCGGCCGCGTCCACGCACAGTGGGTGCCATGGGGTGGCCGCCAGGGGCGGCCGCACACAGGCGCAAGCGGGCGGCACGTCTAGAGAGTGCCACCTGCTGACGCCCGCCACCCCCCAGGTGCAGACAGAGGGGCCCAAGGCCTCCAACCGCTCTCTGCCACACGGGCCTGGAGGGGACGTGAGGGGTGCGACGTGAGAAAGCAGGACCGGGACCTCGTCCCAGTGGCCGACAGGCCGGTCAGGCGTCTGGGGGGCTCTGTGCCCCCCGCTGTAGCACGGGGAGAGGCGGCACACTGGGCCCTCGGGGTCGCGGTGGCAGGGCGAGCTGCCACGCGTGGGCGGTGCCGGAGGGGAGCCGCCTCTGCGCCCGCCAGTCACTCAGCGTTCGCTGCAGGGGCGGCACCTGGCCTCCGGGCAGCTGAGCAGGGCGGACAGCGGCCGCAGGTAGGTCTCCAGGTCCTGCAGGACGTCGCCGAGTGTCTGTGCGGACGGTCTTTCCCTCTCGAAGCGTGTGCCTGCCGACCCCTGTCCCAACCCAAACGCCGTGGTCAGAGCTTGTCTGGCGGCTCAGAGAGGCCCCCGGTCAGAGCAGAGGGGGCGCAACCCCGCAGGGCTGGACACGACCTGGCAGCCGGGGCCAGCTCGGCAGCACAGGCGGCTTCTCCCGCCTGCTCCTCTGAGAGCCCCCGGCACCCCCAGCCCACGTCTGCGTCAGGCCCAAATCAGGGATCCAAAGAAAACTTGGCCCCGCCCAGCAGGGAGGCTGACCGGGTGTCCCACAGGCCTGGGTCCCGATGGCCAGTGCCCCTCACCCACTGGGGGCGGTCCCCGCCCAGCCCCCCCCACGCCTTACAGTAGCTGGGCTGGGGTCCCAGTGCCCGACAGCTGGGCTTGGGGCCTGGGGCCTCACCAGGCCTGAGCTCAAAGCCACGTCCTCACTGTACACCTCGGCCTGCATCTGCTCCCGGCACTGCTGGGCGCCGGCTAACAGGGAGGAAAAGGCAGCTGGGCTCACGGCCACCCGCGCCACCCTGCAGGAGCCTGCGGAGACAGACCACGCGTGCTGCACACGGGCCAGCACCCTGCCCTCCCCACGTGAGCACTGGGACTTTACGAGTGAGCAAACTGGCAAAGAGCTGCTGACGGGGGCCCTGCCTGCCCAGGGCCGCGTGCCGGGGAGTCTAGCCCGGACCCCACAGACAACCCCTGGAGCCTGGCCTGCGCCACCGGACAGGGGACGGGCCAGACAGTGGCCTGCACGGGGGCCACGGGGATGGCTGGCCCGTCCTCAGGGACCCAGGCGGCTGCCCCGAGGCCCTGCTCCTGGCCACGGACAGGGCTCACGGCCACTCAGAACCACGTTCAGAAGGGGTGCTCGTGCTCAGGGTGCATGGAGGTGGCCCAAGCAGGTGTCCCCACCACTGCCAGAGCCGCCCTGAGTGTCAAACAAAGTGCAGGTGGAATTAAGGGCCTGAGGACTGAGGGAGAAAGCGGGGTGCGCGCTGGAGACGACATGCCGGGGGGAGAAGGCAGTCGGTCCCTCCCCAGGTCACGGTTCCTGGGGCAGCAGCGTGAAGGCACGACCGTGGCTGGGCTGCAGGTGTCCCTGACTCTGAGCTGCACGGGGCCAGGGGCACCATTCCCGCATCGACTCCCCGCCCGGGAGAGCTGCTGATGGGGAGCGGGGAGTGGGGCGGAGGGCTCGGGCCGTGGTTGCCGGGACGGGGGGCCCAGCCCCAGGATGGTGCTCGTGGAGCACCTGCCCCGCAGAACGCACCCCCCACTTGCAGCACCCTGCCTTTGGCCGCGGCGATGGGCCTGGGTCTCTCGTAGGCGGCGCCGTACAGGTGGGTCCTGTGGGCGGGATGCAGTACGAGGTCACAGTCTGGCTCCGGGGGCCACTGCCCCCCACCGACGCCTCCCCGAGGCAGGACAGCTGCAGCCGGCCCGTCTGGCCAGTCGTCCGTGGCAAACTGCCCTCGGTCTCTGCTGGGCACTGGACAGGCCACCTCCCCTCCAGCAAGGAAGACGGCTCTGCCCCGTGTGCGTGGTGGCCTGCAGGAGGCGCACAGGCCAGCCCGGGGGGTGGGGGGGGTACTGCGCCAGCCCCTGTTGACACAGCGTGCTCTCCCGGCCTGAGGGCGGCCGCCCCATGCTGTGGGGTGGGGACAGGCGTGGAATCGAGTGAGAAGGCCTCACCTGTCTGGCGAGTGATGCAGGAAGAGGATCCGGCAGCTGGGAGGGACCTCGCCCAGGAGGTTAAAGTGTTGCTCTGTGACCTGGAGGTTTTGCCAAGCCTGCGTGACAAACGGGACGATGGACGCACGCGGGGTGCAGGAGCGGGCCGCTGGCTGAGTCCCCCGCTTGGGGAGATGCCCAGGCCGAGGGTCTGTGCAGGGTGGTGGGCGGGGTCTGGGCGCCTCGGCCCAGGCTGGGGGGAGGGTTCCCCGCAGGACTCGCGGCCACCACAAGGGGGCAGCAGACGCACGGGCTTCGCCCGACCAGCCCCTGTCAGAACCCTGACTTGCGTGACCCAAAGTGCACGTGCGCCCGGAACCGAAACAGCAGAAGGCCGTCCTTGTGCACAGCACACACCCCCACGCGGGCCCGGCGCACACCCGCGCCCTCCCGAGCCTGCAACCTCGTGGCGCTGTGGGCAGCCGCGCTCCCTCCCCTTCCCCAGGCCGGGCCACCAGGGCCCCAGCGCCTGCTCCCTCTGCACAGCAGCCCCCCAGTGAGCTGGCGGCTCAGAAGCAAACGCCGAGCAGCGTCCGCTGCCAGGGCCAGCGGGGAGACTTGACACCGCCTGGCCGAGCAGAGGACAGAGGGGCACCGTCGTCCTTCCCGACTGCCCCGGACGGGGTCACAGCTGCACTGGGGGCTCATCTGACCCCATCTGTCTCCCTCAGAGGTCCTCTGGGGACGCCCCCAAGCCTTCCGCCCCCGCGTCTGCACCACACAGAGGCTCAGGCCGGGCCTCCCCCGAGTTCTGGGACACAAACACTCCTGGGAGGCGCAGCCCCTCCCGCCCACCACCGCTCGGACGGACGGAGGGTCCCCCCTGCTCCGCTTGCCGGCTCGGTGCCCACTTGGGCGAGAAACCGTCCTCAGGCCAGACTCGATCTCGCCACGGTCCTGAGGCCCCCAGTTCTCCCTGCCACGTGCTACCCTTCCAGACAAGAGGCGGGTCAGTTGGCTCAAGATCTCGGATCGTTAAGCGAGGCTGTGGTCGCCCCCCGCCCCGTCCTTCCCACGCCCCGCGCCCTGCCCAGCACGTTCCGGCCGACGCTCCGGCCTTCGCGGTCGTCCATCTCAAGGGTCTTTCCTTGCCCGTCTTCTCTGCGTACGCTCGACAGCTTCGCCTTCACGCGGCCTGGCCCGGACACATTCCCCGGGCTCCGGGACAGGCCCCGCCCACCCGGACACCCGCTGCTCTGTCGCTACCTCCCGGCGTGCTGATTACCGACTTCTCTGCGGTCCCAACCAGCACGTCTGACAAACGCCTCAGTCCATCACTTGGGCAGAAAGGGACACTGGGCGTCTCCTCCGAGGTCCAACTTGGCCAGGCCCGTCCCACAGCTCGGCTTTCTTCTCTCTCAGGGCCAGGGAGCTGTCACCGCACAGCGCAAAGGATTCACTGCCTCTTCGGCCCCGCCACACAGCAGGCGGGGTCACAGAGCCTCTCAGCCAAGGCAGACACGCGCACTGCATCCGGGACGCGTGGCCTCGCAGCCGAACCCTCTGCAAAGCCCCTCGGGGTCCAGAGCATGAGCCTTCAGATCGGGAAAGTCCTCCGACGATGTGTCCCGACTCAGGAAGGCTGTGACTTCAGCCCCCGCATCCGTCCACACGCAGGTGAAATATAGCACAGCCCAGAGCTTCGGGCCAAAAGCCAACCGACCTCAAGGCTGTTGCCTATTTCCCCAGGCCCTGGATACTGCGGCCCAGGGCTGGCCCATCTCCGAGCTGTAGCTGCCGCCGCCCTTGTAATGGACACCAGAAAGAGCATCCGTGGCCAGATGCTCCCGGCCTGCACTCTGCACCCAGCTTTACAGCCTCAGTGACGAGGCCCACATTTCCTCCCCGGCAGCCCTTCCTCCTGAGCAGACCCCTGTGCTTGGTCCGCTCCCCCATCGACCCAGCTACGCCTCTTCCGGACCCCCACAATCTGCCACCTTCACACACTCCTGCCCCGAAATCCTAGATCTACTGCTGTCTGCACTGACCCTTCAGATGCTCCCCCCGCCCAGACCACGCCTGGTTCACGGATGGACGGCGCCCTATCATCCACGGCCCGGGAGAGGCAGGACACCACTGTCAGCACCACCCGGGTTACTGGGCGTTCCCCGCTCATGGTGGTGCTCGGGCGCCTGCAGGGTGAAGCGCCCCCCCGGAAGGCAGGGCTGAAGGACGCACAGCACCCTCACAGCGCCCAGGCCCTGGCGTTACCCTGTGAGCCCTCCGTCCCCACGGCCACCAAGGAGCTGGCAGTGGACTCTCGAAGAGGCCAGCAAGGGGCAGAGCCAGGACTGGGAGGGACCAGGCCTCAGCCTCTCCGGCTGTAACAGCGCAGCGCGCCTGCCAAGTGTCCCCGCCTCGGTCACCTTGGAAATGGCAACCAGCCTCTGCTCCGCGCTGGCAAACAGGCTGGTGGAGGTCTGCGTCTGCTGGCGCAGCCTGTGCTCCAGCTGCAGCAGGGCGGCCAGCTGCGAGCTGCCGGTGTTGGCGGTGGCCGTGAGCAAGACGCCCCGCATCATCTCCGAGGCAGAGCAGCTCTGAAACAGACCACAGGGGCGCGAGGGCCGCAGCTGTCCAGGGCACGCACCCACGGGGAGTGGAGGGGCAGGGCTGCCCAGCTCCCCTGGCACGAGCCCCTTGGGGGGAACCCGCTTCTCTCCCGGACCCCACAGTCACCGCTGTGCCCCAGCATCCACCCGCGGGACGCAGGCAGAACATGTGGACGCTCCTTCGCTCCAAGCCTGCGGAGCACGAGGCTCATGGGCCCAAAGGACGTCGGTCAGGGGCCGGGGCTCAGGGGACAGTCAGGGTGGTGGGTGGCCCCCGCCTTCCGCCCCGTGGCCCCCCTTAGGCGAGCACCGCTCTCCATGCAGCCGGCAGGGCCTCCAGCGGGGGCGCAGTGCTGCACCTGAGCCAGTGCCAGGAACTGGCAGGTGGCCGCGGCGTCCAGGGCGCCCACGCACTCCACCATCTTGGGCTGGCCACATCCAGGGAGGCCGTGGCCCAGCCACCTGCAGGGACGCCGGGATGCCTGGCGCCCAGGCACTGCTGGGATCAGGCCAGCTCCCCCGGCGAGACTTGCCTGCCCAGGAGGGCGGGGAGCTGGGGCTAGGGGGGCGGGGGCCGCGGGCCAGGCCGGGGCGGGGGGCGCGGGGCCGGGTGGCGGGGGCCGCAGGGCGGGGGGCGCGGGGCCGGGGCTGCCGTACCTTCAGGTCGGAGCCTCTCCTGTTGTCCCCCCCAGGGGCTGCCCCGTGGGCCGGCAGGCCACCGAGACGCTGCTCGCTGTCGCCGTCATCCCGGGCTACCTCCACATTGAGGCTGCTGGGCTCGGTCCCCCCCTAGGGCACAGGAGCCACAGGTCAGCCGCACGCGTCAGCGCACCTGTCAGGCCGGTCAATGCCCAGCCACATGCGGGGTCCCCCACACGCTGTGCTCACTCCCCTCAGCCCTGAAAACCACGCTCCCTGGGCATTGGCACCGAGCGGCACCGTGTGGCCAGGACCGAGTGAAGCCGGTGCCCATCTGCCCGGGGCTGGGGACAAGTGCACCAGCTGACCCCTGTGGGACCTGTGCCGCTTGGCGGGGTGCTCAGGGGTGCCAAGGGAGCCGGCCTGGGTGCAGCAGGCCCAGGACTGAGGGGGAGCGCAGGGTGCGTGGGTCGCGGTGGAGGCGGGCAGGAGGAGGGGTCTGGTGGGCGCACTTCTTGCCGCGTGGGACTTCATGCGCGTGTTCCTGACAGCCCCCCCAGGGGGTCGCTGTCAGTGCATCTTGCAGACAGGGGCCCGGCTCGGACAGGAGGGGTGCTGAGACAGTGTCTCTGCGCCACCTCCCTCTTGGAGCCACCTGTGCAGGCAGAACGAGGGGCCAAACTCCATAGATTTATCCAAATGGGTGTCTAGTCCTAGGTCTTGGGGACCCGGGACAGAGAGCCCACTGGGAACCAGCCCCACCTCGCATGGTGGTGTGGGGCCATCTGCTTGGGGTAGGGGTCTTCCAGGTGGAGCGAGGGCCATCTGCATGATGAGAGTGGTGACATGCAGGGGCAGTGGCTGTCACCAGCTCCTTCTGAGGGGCAGGGCGCTCCCACGGGACACCCAGGTCCCCCAGGCAGCCCTGTCGGGCATGCAGAAGGGTGGGGCTGTGTGTGCCACACGGCTGCGGGATGGGGGCCTCGGCCCGGCTTCCCTGGACTGCATGTGGGGGGGCTGGGCAGGGGGGGTGCATCAGGGTTTTAGCACCTGGGCTCAGGCACACCCCAGACTCCTGGGGTGGGGGAGCCAGCAGGAGCCGAGACCTGCTGGACTGCACGTCGGGGGCTGGGACCCGGCGGGCTTGGTGTCCTCCCTCATGCCATCCCACCCTGTCCACTCCGCAGTGGGCGGCTCTCCCCGGGGCCCGACCTCGGAGACCCCGTCTCTCCCCACCCCCGGGCGCCCGCCGCACCACCCTCCTGAGCAGCGGCCCGGAGGCCTACTGTCCACCCTCATTCTCATGTGAGGTGAGCGCTGAATGCTGTCGGGAGGCACACACGGTCTGTCACGCACTGAGGCAGGGAGCACGTACCGAGAGGCTGTCCTCCCAGTGGAAGGTGGGGCGCATGGGGTCTGTGTGCACGGCCAGCAGGTGCAGGGCCTTCCCGGCCAGGCCCAGGAGCCGGGCGCGCAGCTGCACGCAGTGTGCACACAGCGGCTGCAGGCCTCCCAGCTGCGCCAGCACGGTGTGGGCCAGCGTCCGCTGCAGCATGGACCACTTCTTCGGGGACACAAACCGCCTTCCGGTCACCCGCCTCCACCCCAGAAAACGCAGTGGGCCACCCCGCCACCCGCTAACGCCCCCGGGGCCTCCGCTAACATTCCCGGGACCCGCCCCCACCGCCCCCCAGGGGCGACATCCACACGGGCTGAGGACCCCCGTGTGTGCGGGGCAGGGCCTCCAGGGCCGAGGTGCCGGGAGGGTCACTCGCATTTGCTTATATAACCTTGACTTGGGGCTCAAGGACATACACGTGAGTTTGTATCAAACCCAATTTTAGGACTATCTTTGATCCACATACGGTTAAGTCAAATTAATTTGGTTCATAACGTATGAAATCTGAGAAATGTCTATAATACCAGAGTACGTTTCCCTCAAAACAAATATTTTGCAAATTAATTTTTTAAAGAAAATAATTCACCTGATGAACTTTTTCACGTGGCAATTATGTCATTGTGTCAATAACTAGTCAGAGCAGACTCGCGTGCTTGGGAAACAGCCCCGACATGACTGGTTTCGTGGGGCCTTTCCGGCAAGGGTGGAGGTCACCGGCCGCAGGGGCCGTGAACTCGGAGCTGGAGAACCCGGCCCTTGACCCTCAGGGTACGTGGGCCGCGCGGATGGGACGAGGGGTCTGCGGGTCGGGGCGTTACCAGGCTGACAGAGCTGTGGTCGCTGGGGCTCTGCAGGTGGCGGGCCAGCAGCTTTTCCAAGGAGCCCATCCGGAGCTGCCGCTCCCGCGTCTCCTGCCAGGACAGCTGCAGCATGCCCAGGACCACGTCCATCAGGCTGAGTTTGAGATGCGCCAGCTTCCTCATCAGGGGCAAGTTCACGTTCTGTAACTGACATGTTGGGGCGAGTCGCCGTGGACGGCCTCTGGCCGCATGTCCCTGCGTCCGCCCTCCTGGGCCACCAGGCCCGCCTTCCGGCGCTACAGCCTGCACCCTCTAGGGGGCGCCATAAACGGGGTCATCCCGCGGAACGAGGTCCACCCACACCGCCACGTGCGCCGTGCTCCCCGGCGCCCCAGCTGTGTCGCTCGTCACTCAGCTTGGGGCGTCAAGGCCCCCGACGTCCGCGCCAGGCTGCGGACCGCGCTCCCCCTCCTCCTACTTCCGAGGAGAGGCGTGGGGGGGGGAGGTGGCCTGTCACACTCCCCCAGAGCCACCCGGAGCGGCTCACGCCCACCTGCTGGGGGCGCAGGCCCCGTCCCTCCCCGCGCCCAGCCGGAGTCAGGGCTCCACGGGCCGTCTCCCCTTATGCTGGCAATTTGCATTTCCTGATCCACTGAAGAAGTCTGTCAAAGTCTGTCGTCTTCCCACACAATTATTTACCATCCGCCTCCCTTCTTCCCATTTTTTATTGGATTGCTTTCTTACTACAAGCTGTTTGTACGTTCTGTCATGCTAATGATTTGCAAACATTTTCTCCCAGGCTGCGACTCGTCTTTCCGGTCCCTTAGTAGCGTCTTTTGAAGAGCAGCGTGTGATGGGTCGATTGATTCTTCACGGGCTGTGCTTCTGACGTCTGTGCGAACCTGAGGCTGCGAAGACGCGGCCCCGTCTGCCCCAGGAGTCCCGGCGCTGGCTCTCACGGCGCGGCCCACGGCCTGCCGAGGCGCTTCTCGCCGCGCTGGGGACGTGACCTGCACTCCACTTCCTGGGCGCCCCGCGGCCCCAGCACCGTCACGTCAAACACCTGCCTCTCCTCACCGAATGGCCTTTGTGCCTTCGTCTACGTCGATTTCTGTATGTCTATTTCGGGATTCTTGACTAAGTTTCAGTAATCTAACTTTACACTAAAATCTTGAGTCCTGCAGCTTTGTAATGAGTCGAGAACCAGGTAGCGTGGGGCCCCCGACTTTGCTTTTCTTTGTTGTGTGTCCTGCAGTCCCATATGAATTTCAAAATGATTTTGTCAAGTTCTACGTAAAAAGCCTGCATTATCTTGGTAAGGATTGCAGGTGGTTCAGGGGAAAAATGACATCTTAATAACATCCAGTCTTCTGACCCACGAACTTGATCTATTTTCCCATTTAGCTCTTCTTTAATGTTTTGTAGCAACATTTTATAGTTCTCAGGGTATAGGCTTTCACTTTTTCTGGTCAAACGTCATTTTTATGCCATCATAAACGGTATTGTTAAAAATTTTCTAATATGTGATGGATCATTCCTAGCATGTGGAAATATGAAGTTAACATCCGTGCACGGCTGTCACACGCCGCGACCTAGCTAAACACGCCTGTCGCCGCTCGGAGCTTCGCTGCTACTTTTCGTGGGCTGCACGGAGGCTTCTGTACAATCACGTTGCCTGTGAGCAAAGCCAGCTGCACGTCTTTCCAGACGAGATGCTCTTTGCCTCTTCCGTCTGCCTCGCTGACCTGGCGGGCACGGTCCTGCGTGAGGCGTAGGCGCGCGCCCCGTCGTAGCCCTGAGGAAGCGGCTCCGACTCTGGCGCCTAGTGTGACGTCAGCTCGGGCTCGTTTCCCACGTGCCCTTTGCGAGGTTCAGGAAGTTCCCTGCTGCGAAGTCTGCTGAGAGGCCCCTCCCTTTACACTCAGGCCCAGGTGCCGGGTTTTATAGAGCGCTCTTCCGCGGCTGCTGAGATGACCACGTGGGTTTTCTGCATTTATTTCTAAGCATGGCGAGCCAGACCGACTGGCTTTTGAATGTTAAACCACCCCTGGGCAACTCCGACTGGCACTGGTGTATGAGCCTCTTACACACGATTGGATTTCATTCGCTAAAATTCTGTCTGGGACGTCGGCATCTACGTTCACGCAGAATCATGGCTGAGTCTTCGTTTTGGTATCAGAGGGATACTAGCCTCACAGAGTCGGAATGTATTCCCTCCTTTTAGATTTTCTAGAAGCGTTTGTGCAGAACCGAGATTTTTTTTCTTCCTTAAATGAAAAAGTTCGCAGGAAAGCCGCCCGGGCCTGGCCTTGTCTTCTCCTGAGTCCTCCTGCAGAGGGGGGCTGCCCGGGCCACCTGCTTCCTGTGCAACGAGCTTTGGCAGGTCAGGTCTTCAAGGACTTTGTCCCATGTCCCCTAGGCTGTCAAATGAATCAGCGCAAAGCCATGCCGCAGACACACCCCCGTCATCCGCACGGCGCGGCACCCATGGGGGCGGCACGTCCCCCCGTCCCCGCCCGGTCTGGACAGAAGGGGGCCGCTTATCTCTCTTCTCGAAGAACCGGCTTTTGGTTTCGTTGGTTTTTCTCTTTTATTTTCATTCCCTATTTTACCGGTTCCCACTCCGATCTTCGATTTCCTCGTCCTAGTTATTCTGGGTCCAGTTCGCCCGCCCTCTGCTTTCTCGAGGCAGTGGCCGAGGCCGGTGACCGAGTCATCTTTCTCATACAGGTGCTGACCGTGCCGCACCTTCCCCCGAGCATCGCATCAATATCTGTTTGTTCTCTTCCTTCAGTTCAAAAACGCTTCCCCTTTGACTCCGTCTCAACCCGTTATTTTGACATACGCTTACTTTCCAAATAGTTGGGCATTTTTCCCACAGCTTTTGTTTTTTAAAAAAAGGTGAGATAAAATTGATATAACATAAAATTAACCACGTTAAAGGGTACAACCCAGTGGCACTTTGTGCATTCACGACCTTGTGCGAGCATCACCTCCATCCGCCTCCACAAGGAACCCTGAGCCCACGTGACGACCACACCCCACAGCACCCCATGCTCCCCCCATCTGCTCCCTGCCTCGTGGATGCCCCCCCATACCTGCCCTCCTGCCGCGTTCGTCCCGTCCCGTTCCGGCATTGGGCTTAAATTTTGCATGCTTACCGCTTTCGCCCCTTCACACTGATTGAGCCTCGTTTTGTGTTTTGGTCCAGAATAAGGTGCGCACAGGAAAGGTTCCACTTGCTGTTGGGGTGGTGTGGGGGGGACGTTTCATCGTCTGTCAGGTCAACTTGTTGACAGCGTTCGAGCCTTCCGGTCCTTTGCCGGTTTTCCGTCTGCTGGTCCCTGACGTCTGAGCGCGTCTCTGGTGGAGCGGCTTCCCCGCGGGCAGCAGAGTCGGGTCTCGCGCTGTCACACGGTCCGACAGGCTCCGTCCCTTAACCGGGTGGTCGGGCCGTTCCAGTTTAGTGCGATTAACAGGGTCAGGTTTCAGGTCGTCACCCGGCCGTGGGGTCTCCTTTGTGTCACGTGTGCCTCGCCCTGTGCTCCTCCGTCCTTTTACCTCCTTCCTGGCACCGGCGGGTCCAGCTCGGCCGTTGCTCCGGGGTTTCGGACGTCACGCCGCTGCACGCGGAGCGTAAGGGTCCTTCCCGCTGCCGCCGCCACGCGTCTCGTGCTTACACGTGTTGGAAACCCGACGACACAGCGTTCTGATTTTCGTTTCAATCACCAATTTCCTTTCAAAGAGGCTTAAATCGCAAGCGAAGCCTCGGCGGTCGCCCGTGCTGACGAGCGTCCTACGCTCTCGTCGCCGGCCCCGTGCCGCGGCGGGCTGGGCCGGGCCCGTGCGGAGCTGAGGCCGCCCGCGGCTTCGGCGGGCGCTCTGCCGGGGCCTCGCGGACACGGCCTCGTTACCATCTCCCTCCCGTCGCTCCGGACCCCTGTTCTGCGTTTAGGGTCTCCTTCGAGCCGCAGTTCCGAAGCACCCATTATGCCGCGTCCTGGTACATTCCGCGTCACGGTTCTCGGGCTTGGGGTTCACTGGGCTTCCTGGGTCTGTCGGTGGAGAGCCGTTTCCATCACATTTGGAAGAATCTCCGCCGTTACGTCTCCGGACGCCTGTGCCCGCCCCGGCTGCCCGTCCTGGCCGCAGTCACAGCTGCTCATGCACGTGCCACGGCTCGGCGCACGG
>NW_024349802.1:362130-379576 GCF_902729225.1 Pteropus medius | reverse complement strand
CCTCCTGCCCTTGATCCCCACGTCCATTCCGCGTGGGCTCAGTGCACGCCTTACACGCCCTACGCCCCTTCACACTGATTGAGCCTCGTTTTGTGTTTTGGTCCAGAATAAGGTGCGCACAGGAAAGGTTCCACTTGCTGTTGGGGTGGTGTGGGGGGGACGTTTCATCGTCTGTCAGGTCAACTTGTTGACAGCGTTCGAGCCTTCCGGTCCTTTGCCGGTTTTCCGTCTGCTGGTCCCTGACGTCTGAGCGCGTCTCTGGTGGAGCGGCTTCCCCGCGGGCAGCAGAGTCGGGTCTCGCGCTGTCACACGGTCCGACAGGCTCCGTCCCTTAACCGGGTGGTCGGGCCGTTCCAGTTTAGTGCGATTAACAGGGTCAGGTTTCAGGTCGTCACCCGGCCGTGGGGTCTCCTTTGTGTCACGTGTGCCTCGCCCTGTGCTCCTCCGTCCTTTTACCTCCTTCCTGGCACCGGCGGGTCCAGCTCGGCCGTTGCTCCGGGGTTTCGGACGTCACGCCGCTGCACGCGGAGCGTAAGGGTCCTTCCCGCTGCCGCCGCCACGCGTCTCGTGCTTACACGTGTTGGAAACCCGACGACACAGCGTTCTGATTTTCGTTTCAATCACCAATTTCCTTTCAAAGAGGCTTAAATCGCAAGCGAAGCCTCGGCGGTCGCCCGTGCTGACGAGCGTCCTACGCTCTCGTCGCCGGCCCCGTGCCGCGGCGGGCTGGGCCGGGCCCGTGCGGAGCTGAGGCCGCCCGCGGCTTCGGCGGGCGCTCTGCCGGGGCCTCGCGGACACGGCCTCGTTACCATCTCCCTCCCGTCGCTCCGGACCCCTGTTCTGCGTTTAGGGTCTCCTTCGAGCCGCAGTTCCGAAGCACCCATTATGCCGCGTCCTGGTACATTCCGCGTCACGGTTCTCGGGCTTGGGGTTCACTGGGCTTCCTGGGTCTGTCGGTGGAGAGCCGTTTCCATCACATTTGGAAGAATCTCCGCCGTTACGTCTCCGGACGCCTGTGCCCGCCCCGGCTGCCCGTCCTGGCCGCAGTCACAGCTGCTCATGCACGTGCCACGGCTCGGCGCACGGGCTCTGCCGACTTCGGCTTTTCTCTCCCTCGAGTTCCTCTCCCTCCCGTTTCTCAGCCTCCGCCGTGTCCGCCGCGGGCCCCGCCTGCGAATTCCTCATCACACGCTGCAGGCTCCATCCTCCAAGGCCGCGTGCGGCCTCCTCCTCACGCCGCAGCACGCGGGCGCCGCCGCGGTCACCGTTTTAACGCCCTTGGCCTCCACCGCACTCCGGGTTCTCTCGCCTTCCGCGTGGCCGACGTCTGGCTGTCTGCGAGACCCCGTGCGAGCCGCCGTGCTGTGCTGGGCTCGGGGCGGCTCCTGCACGTTTCTGACACCTCGCCCAGGGCCAGTGGTCCCCTGAGACAGGGCCCTCCGCCTGCCCAGGGCTCCGGGGACCGTGAGGCTGTCCGGCCAGCCAGTGGGGGCAACAGGCGCTGACCAGCCCTGGGTGAGCGCCGGACAGTCCCACGTCGGCGATGTTTCCCGGCCCGGGCAGGGCCCTCCCGGAACGTGCCGCTTGGTCCCCGGGTGGGCACAGGCCAGCCCCCGCACACTCTGCAGCCGCCCATCTGGTCCCATCCTATGGGGCACAGAGACGCGCTCTCCCCGGCCCCCAGCCGCACCCCCCGACGCAGGCCCTCCTGGCCTTCCTGGGTCCCCCAGGCGGCCGCGGGCAGGGTGGACAGCGGGCGGCCCGTGCCTCGGTTGCCGGACAGAAGCAGGGCGCCCGGGGCCCACACTTACGTCCTGAAGCGGCAGGAAGCCCTGGACACGCTGGCACAGCTTCTCCAGCTCCGCCATGGAGCTCTGGGCCAGGTCGTGGGCCTCCAGGTACCATGCCGCCCTGCGCTCCTCGGCCGGCTCGCTCTGGGCCCACAACCTGCAGGGGCCGAGAACAGGGCTGGCAGCGCCCACGGGCACTCACGCCGTTTCCGCCGCACACCCCGCCTGCAAGACGCTCCGTACTACACGCACCGCGCATGCCAACCCCGTCGGCTGCCAGGAGCTGCCCCCACGCAGTCCAGCGCCTCCGTCGGCCGGTTTCCTGCGGCGCCAGCACATGCCCTCTGCCATCCACCACCGCTGTGGTCACCCCCCCAAGGGCCCAGGTCGCTGTCCCTCAGAGTTCACACGGGACCTGCTTGCTGGGCTCTGAAACGCTGGGCATCACCAGGCATGTGGGTGGCCCAGGGCAGAGGGGGCTCGGGCCAGCCCCGCCCTCCTGAGACTGGAGCCCGCGGGAGCAGGTGTGGGGTGTGCGGGGTGACGTGCCTGTGTGTGTGATACGCTGCAAACGTGCGAGGTGGCTGATGTGCGTGTGTGACACACGTGTGAACGCTGAGGGTGGCGTGTGTGGTGGCTGAGGCCCATGAGTGCGGGGTGCTGGGGACTGCTGCCCCCGGGCTGGGGGTGTGGGGGGCGTGTCCGTATGTTCATGGACACTGAGCAGGTGGGACGCCGCGGTGGCGGGAGGAAGTGAGTGACAAGCTTCACTGACAGACGCCCCAGGGAGCCACAGACCCCGGTGCAGGTGTCCCCAAGGGATGTGCAGGTGGCCACAGGGCTGGGACAGCAGGAGGCCCTCTCAGGGCCCGATGACGGGGGAGAGCTGGCCACGTGGGGGGCGGGAGAGGGGCCCGTGGCCCCCAGCAGGGCCGAGCGGGGCTGACGTGGCAGGGGGACGCGGGAGGGCCGGTGGCTGTCCCCGCACACCCGGGAGGGGCCGTCCCCCTGGCGGGCGGCCCAGCGGCAGGACTGGTCACCTCTTTATCTTCGCACGTTCCAGTCTGACGTCCGCACAGCTCTCTCCGCAGCCGTAGCTGGCGAACTTCTCCTCCAGCTCCAGCAGGCGGCCGTCCATCTCGCTCAGCAGCGCCGCGCCGTAGGGGAGCCCCCGGTCAGCCGACTCCTGGGCCAGCTGCACCTGGAGGCTCAAGCACCTGCCGGGGAGCGGGCTCCGCTTAGGCTCCGCTAACCACGCGGCCGGACCTCCGGGACGACACCCACCACCCACGCGGCCACCCGTGCCTGCAGCTTGCAGCCGTGACGCCAGAAGCGACGCTGTCAGGACCGTCTCTCGAAGACCAGGACTCCGAGGCCGCGCTCGCCGCTGGCAACGGCACAGGTGGAAAGGCACGGCCCCCCGCCCCGGCACCCACCCACATTCACACCGACTCTCCCAAATGACTGGAAGGTGGGGACTCAGTGGCCAACCCAGGTCGGGAGAGAGGCATGACCAGCCCCCTGGCCAACAGGAGAACTTGACAAAGAAGCAGCGGAAAATAGAAAAACCAAAATGAAACAATCTCTGTGGAGCTAACGAAACAAAAGCCGCTTCTCTGAAAAGGTCCGTTAAACGGTAAAATCCGCAGCTCTGATCTCGAGGGGGGACTACGCGGACCAGCCACGTGGGGACAGACCTCAGATGCAGCCTCTGTGAAAGCCACGAGGAAGGCCGTGGCCGTTTACGCTGACGGCCAAAGCCGGGGGACACCACGCGCTAGGGAACACAGACCACCCGCACGATCGCTCCAAAACGAGGCCGAATCCGATATAGACGGATGGCCGTGTAGGACAGCGCTGCTGTTCCAAGCACTGCCCAGACAGGCGGGGACCCCCGGAGCTGCCCGCAGACGCATGCGTGGCTGGGGACAGCAGCCGAGCACGGGCCCAGCTCGGCCAAGTGGCCGCGGCCTCAATGGCCCCTCACCTGCCCGGCACAGCCTGTCCTGGGAGGGCCCCCAAGAAACCGCTGCCGTGCTTGGTGGGAGACAAGGGGTTCCCTGGGAAGTGGGGGCCATGACAAGGCCACCTGCACCGCAGTCCCAGGAGGAGGCAGACTGGACAGGAGACGCTGCCCCAGAGCACATGGCCTGAGGCGAGGCTCCGACCGTCCCGAAGCCGCCCTCCCGAGTGGCCACGACGTGCTGTTCCTCAGAGAGGGTCTGAGGGTGCATGGGACCGCTAGGGTTTTCTGCAGCTGGGAGAAGGGCGTGGCCACGCAGCCCTCGTCACGTGATTCCGGGGACTTCCCAGGCCTGACAAAGGCCACAAAAATGAACGGCGGAGAGAGAGCAGGGGCCCCGGCCCCGAGTGACCGGCGGCTCTTACGGCCTCACCTGGTTTCTAGGTCTGCGGTCATGAACTCCAGCACGGGCGCGCGGTTGGGCCTTTCCCTCTTGAGCACGGTGAAGGTCTCCATGAGCTTCTGAAGCAGTTGGCAGACCTGAGGGTGGCCGTGCTCCGGCATGAGCGGGGGCCCGGCCCACGGCCCCCCACCCGGCCGGCCCGGCGCCCGCCGCTCACCAGCTCTACCCCTCCGTCTATCCCCAGCGACAGCAGCGTGTCCGCCAGCGTCAGGCTGGAGCGGTACCAGAACTCCTCGCCGCCTCCCAGGCGCTGGGCCTGCTCGACCAGCTTCTTGGCTTGCTCGTAGTTTCCCTCCTTGTTCGCCAGCTGCGCTAGCAGGTGCAGACACTTCGATTCCGCACAGGGGTCATCGAGCTCCTAAGAAAGGTGTATGTATGTGGCCTCGGGATGGGGTGGGGAGGGTGAGCAAGAGGGACGGAGAAGGAGACAGAGAGGAAAGGAGACTGGGGGCAGGGAGGGGAGGGGAGACCCCAAGCCCTGCTCGGGCCCTGCACCCCACGGCAGAGCCGGCTCGGCGGCCGGGCGCACAGCCGCAGCGGGGGCGCCAGCAGCCAGGCTGGAAGGCAGGCCGCTCCGAGGCTTGGCGGAGACCCTAGAGGCCACGGACACGGCAGGCCTGGCCCTGAGGAGCAAGAACGCTTGGGGGGCTGGGCACATCGGCCTCTGGAGGAAGGAGCCCGGCCCCCCAGGCTGTCGCCCGTGCACAGCCCCAAGAGGTCCCGGCTAGGAGCCACAGGGACCCCGGCACGCGGGGCCGGACCGCGGCAGCTGTCGGGAACAGGCCGTCCAGCTCACTGGCTGAGGGGTTCAGACAAGGCAAAGGCAGGACCGGGACACGAGAGAGACTTTCCCCGGGGAACTGGACCTACAGAAGGGGATCAAACAGGCCTCTAGAAGGAGGATCCGAGCGCTGCCTCTGAGCCGACCGGCCCTCTCCACACTGGCGGCATCTCCGCTGCAGCATCGGGGGCCTGGGCGGGGGCCTCACCTGGAAGGCCTGGTATGCCTCCGACAGCAGCAGCCTCGCGGGCTGGTACAGGTCCATCTGGAGCAGGACCTCCGCTTTGAGGGTCCACAGCTGGGGAAGGGACGTGCCATCCAGGCCTCTTCCGGTCTCTCCGTTTGTCTGCATGATCTGTGGGAGGCCGCGGCCTGTGCCACCTGCGACGCTGGGGCCGGCGGCTCCTCTGGCAGAGTCCGTGGGGTGCTGCACTGTCCTCTGCGACCCCCGCCCCCCGGGCCGTGTCCACGCCGAGTGCCTGCAGCCCGGGCGTCCTCCCCCGACACCTGTCTCCTGCCCGCTCACCAGCTGAGCGGGGGGGGCGGTCTGGCCCCTGACTCCCCCCACCCCGTGCCCCACGACCCGACTCACTGCTCCCTGTGCCCTCGCCTGTCCGGGCAGCACCCGACCAGCGCGGGTAGGCCACTGAGCTCTCGTAGCTCAGCAAGACGCACGAGGAACCCCGCAGTACGGGATGCGGACCGCACCCTGCGTCTGTCCTGCGGGAGGGGCTCGCACGCCCCCAGGTCCAGGCTGCCGTCCCCCAACCACGCCTGCGAAGTGCTGGCTGTGGGGCTCGCAACAGAGCCCCAAGTGTGGCTCTCCCGTGGGGACAGCGCCCACTGACTCCAGACACTGGCAGTTGGGCGGGTCCTGGCCAAAGCGGCCCCACTGTGTGGAGGGAGGGCCGGAGAGCGAGCGGGCCGATGGCCACTTCCGGGGACCCTCTGTGCCCCCCCAGCTGGCTTCTCTGCCCCGCTAAGCAGGCCCCTGGGGACCTCAGGCCCGCAGCGAGGGGACGCAGTCCGCCAGTCCTTGGTTTTCCCAAGAATCCCGACACAGGCTCTGGACATGGCCCAGCTCAGTGGCTCCGGCTGCAACCCGCCCCCGCCCCACACCGGGCCAGAGACCAAGGCACTTCGGGTGGAGCAGGGGTACCTTGTCCTTTGCCACAAGGGGCTTCGTCTCTGCTGGCTGGACGGTGCTTCGGGGACGGTCCAGCGCTGGCAGACTTCCTTCTAAGAGCGGTTCCCTATTCTTCTCCTTTCTCAAGGCAATTTCTTTCCTGCAGCTAACACAAGGGAGACAAGCAATGCGGTGAAGAAACATAACAGCCAGAAAACACCTGCAAACGTTCAATTTCACAAGTGGTCAAAGAACTACAAATTAAAGGAGCTCCCCGAGACCACTGCGCACTCACATTTACAAAGGTCAAAATGCGCTCACGACTTGGCTGAGCACACGGCCCCCAAATGCACGCTTCCAGCCCGTTTTCCCTCCCAGACGGCAAGCGCGTGCGCCGGCCACGGATGTGACACCTGCCCTGACGTTTACGTCGGGTCTGGACCAGGGTTCCTCCCCGTCCGCAAAGGCCAGGCCGAGGGGAAGCCACCGCTGCCTCCCAGACGTCTGCGTGCACCTTCCCTCGCCTCCGCCTCCCCACCCGGACCCCGCCAGTGCTCGGTCCTGCGTCCCCCACTGCCATGGCCCCAGCCCGGCGGTGCCCGCACACTGGAGGGGTCAGTAATCACCTGCACCCCAGCCCCTGACGCCCATGCACTGGCCTCTGGGCCAGGGTGCTCCCCACACCCCGCTGTGCAGGCGTAGTGAGACAGGGGCCTGGGGCTTGAAGGGACACGGCTCCCCTGCCCCGCATGCCCTCATCTGTGCTGTCACAGGAGGGTCAGCAGCCAGGAGGAAGCTGTGGCCACGCCGAGCGCACCTGGCCTGCTCCGTCTCGCCGATGTAGGCCTGGCCTACCGCCTCCTCGTGCAGAGCCGCCGCCTCCCGCAGCTTCAGGTCGGAGCAGACCAGGGCGAGTCTGGGGGTGACACAGAGCGTCAGGCTGTCATGCAGAACGCAGCAGGCCAGAGTCTGCACTGCGCTTACTGCACTTGAGAAAAATAGATGAACAAAAGAGTGTATAATTGGACATTGTGAATAATTTTTAAAGCTAAGCAAAAATAGTAGGGAAACATAACTGGTGGCCCTATTAAATTTCCAGGAGGAAACACCGCAGCGTCCACTCCATACTCGACTCAGGGCACGTCAGGCTCAGGGCCACCTCGAGGGACAGACGGCCGGGGACTCTGACCGCCAGGCGCGCTTCGAGCAGAGAAGTACAGCTGACCTACACGACACTAGCTTCAGGTGTGCAACACGGTGACTTGCCGTCTATGTACCTATGATGCAACCAGCTCGCCACGTCTCGTAACTACCTGTCACCGTGCGAGCAATGACAACGTAATTGTCCCCGTGGTGCTTATTTGGAAAGGGTCTGACACTTCCAGAGACATGCACAGATACGATGGACTCGGTCCCCCGGACACAAAGCAGCCGCACTGACCGGAGGTGGTAGAGGTCCTCCAGGGTCCTGCTGCCCACCACGCAGGCCGAGATCAGCACGCCCAGCTGCAGGACCGGGATGGTGAACTGGCACAGGGACATCTTCCGCAGGGCCGTGACCAGCTGGTCCAGGTAGTACAAAGTGTACATCTGCACGACGACAACGCACACGGTCAAGGGGGCGGGGGCTGGCCGCCAGCTCCCGGGCTCTCCTCAAAGAGCCCCGTCCTTCCGCCTGGCACACAGCTGGCGTCCCACTAGCGTCTGCCCAACGAAGGGACCAACGGGTGCCCCGCCTCCTCTCCTTCGTTAGGAGCTTTCATTTTGTCACGTGCAATCACCTACGATCCCCGCATTTAAGCACGAAGACTCGCACACGAAACCACGCATCGCGCAGGGCGCACCGAGACAAGAGGCCTCAACCGTGACAGCCACGAGCCGGAGACCGCCCCAGTGTCCTCCGGCCGTCGAGTGGACAGTCGGTCATGCAATGCGCTAACGCGGCGATGGAGACAAACCGCAGAGCCGCGGACGAGCGCCGCGTGAAGCAGCAAACGCGTGACGTCACACGCCGATGGCGAGAGCCGGTGCACTCAGGGCCGGCTGCAAAGCCATCAGGGGTACCCACCCCCGGCACCCGTGCACGCGACCGTGCGTGGCAAAAAGGACCCTGCAGGTGTGACGAGGGTGAGGTCCTGAGCTGGGCAGACGGCTGTGCAGTGCCCAGGCGGCCCCTGCACACGACGACGTGGGCCTCGGCAGGGGAGGCAGCGAGACGTGTGACGGAGAAGGAAGGGGCCATGTAGGGTATGCGGCCACACGCCCAGGAGCACCTGGGGCCCCGCGGCTGGAGGAGGCAGAGGGAGCGTGGCCCCGCTGACACCTGGGCCTGGCCCAGGGGCTCCGACGCTGGACGCGTGGCCTCCGGAACCGTGGGCATGAACTTGGCTACTTGAACCACCCAGCGTGCGGCCATGGACCGTTAAGACACACTGGTTTTCACCGCTAGGGGCGTCCCTTGGGTGTCGAATGCCTGAGCAGAGGGGCGTGTTTCTTACAGACATTGCGGTTGCTGGGGAGAGAGCACACGGGGGGGCTGGGAGGGGCTTGGAGCGTGTCCTGGGCTGACGGTGACACAGAGATGTCCCCTTAACACGCCACCCAGCTTAACTGTTCACGTGCTTCTCCCGGACACAGTTCGTAGCACAGCGTGCTGGCTGTGGCTACACGTCGAGGAGGCAGGACAGCAGGAACTGGCCAGCTACCCGGGCTGGGGTGACCCGGGCTCACTCACCGGCCTCTGAATGCTGGATGGGTTGACGGTGGAGTCACTCGTATCCTGTGAGAACACAGCTGCCGCCTCCTCAGGGCACGAGTACACAGCCCACTGCTCCACGCTCCCCGGTAAGCCCAGCTCCGTGACGGGCGCTGCGGGCTGGCTCTGCACAGCGGGCGAACGCGGGACCTGCTTTCACAAGTGCAGTGGAGAGGTCCGGGTGGCCCGCTGGAGCGGACGGGTCGGGGGCCTGTCTGCGCTCCCCCGGGCCCCGTGGCTGCACGGGGCCACGTCCGACGCACGCTCTGACCTCACCTCCCAGGGAGTGTGACCTGCAGAGCCAGAGTCCCGGGGGACGCCAGGCCACGCCCCGCACCCCCGTCTGAGCTCCGGGGCTGGGCGGAGAGCACCACCGGCAGACGGCTGCGGGCGCACAGCCACATGGACACGTAGGTCCTGGGGGTGAGCGGGAACCTCGCTGCCCCGCCCCGCCCCGCCCCGCGGGGGGAGATGGGGCCCGTGTGCCTCCGGGAGAGGCCGGCTACCTGCTTCGGCTCCTCGTCCTTCCCTCCGGCCTTGTCCTTCCGTCTGGCCTCGTCCTTCCCTCCGGCCTTGTCCTTCCGTCCGGCCTTGTCCTTCCCTCCGGCCTTGTCCTTCCTTCTCTCCTTGTCCTTTTTAGGCAGCAACAGGTTGGAACTAGCGGCTGCCGTAACCCCGCTTTCCGAGAGGGACTTCTCTGCTGTTGACAAAGACACCTGGGACAACGGAACATGCGGCACTAAGACAGACCCCCCGCCCCCCACAGGCTCAGCCCTGAGGGCAGGTGGCTGACCCCAAGGCTCAGAGCAGCCTGGCGTCCACCCGTTTGCCCTGGGCCGGCGTGCAGAGGTGGCTGCAGCGTCTGTGACGGGCGGGTCACCGGCTGGTCCTCCTCTGCACACAGGACACCGCACAGGCGGGGACACAGGGTGGGGCTGGCCCTCCAAGAGGCCTGTGAGGTGGCTCATTGTCTCTACTGAAGAATGCACTTAAACGACTTTCCGCAGTCCTGGTCCTCCCGAAAGGACCTTAAATGACTCGTGGGGCGAGAACATGGGGTCGAGTCCCCCCCCGCCAAAGGTGACACACCCCTGCTGTCCTGGCACATTCCTGGGGGCAAACTTGCCCTCAGAAGAAAGGGCAGTCCTGACAGACACTCTCCTGCTGGCGGCACTGCCTGCACAAGGTCCCCAAGAAGAGAAGCCACCAACAGCTCCCCAGGGGCCCCTGTAGAGGTGGTATAGAGGGGGCAACAAAGAGACCATGCAGTGGAGTGGGATAGAAGATTCTGGAAGCCCAAGAGCAGAACTGCCAATGGTCAAGAAAATACAGGCTTTGACCAACTGTCTTTTCCACATGCAGCGATGGGGGCAGGTAACCTTGGCAGGCCGGTTAGGGTGGCAGGAGAACAGGAAATCGGAGAGGGGACGGGGCAGGGGGCGGGGTGGTCGTGGGGAGGGCCGGGTTGTTGGACGTGGACGGACAGGAAGGAAATGGCGAGGGCCGAGGGCTGTGAGGCTGCCGTGGGGAAGCCTTCAGGGCGTCCTCGGAGGCCACGACCCCGCCCCCGGCCTCACCTGCCAGATGCGCTTCAGGAGCGTGTAGGCCACGAGGCAGTGCTCCTCACAGGCGGGGCTCGGCGGCACCATCAGGGCCAGCAGGATGTGGGCGCGGGCCAGCGCCTCCAGCTGCCGCACGTTTCGCAGCTTCTCCAAGGAGACCGTCCCCGCGTCCTCGGGCTTGGGGCTCTCCGGGGGCGCCTGCGTGGGCGGGGGCTCCCCTGCGGGACGGGCGCCTGCGTGGGCGGGGGCTCCCCGAGGCCCTGAGCAACAGGCTTGGCCACGCCCTCTCCACCTCGTCCCAGATGCTCGGCCACAGGGCAGCTGCCCGCTCAGTGCCCGTGGCCTCGGGGAGGGGCGCCAGCCGTGCTGCGGCCGAGGTGGCTGTAGGGACGGTGCCCCAGAGCTTCCCCGTGGGGTCGTGTGCTGGGGTGCTGTGGCCACGCCCCGGAGTGCGAGCAAAGGGGGTTGGCTGGCCTCCTGGGCTCTGGGGTCTCCTCGTGGGGGCGGGAGTGAGGGACCCTCCCTGCACAGGCCACCCGGTGGCTGGTCAGAGCTGGACGTCCGCGCTCGCCCCTTCCTGGCCGAGTCCTGCAGCCCGGGAGGGGCCTCCTCGGTGCCAGAAGAGGCTCCGGCAGGGCTGGCCCGGGCCTCTCTGGGTCCAGAGCGCCAGCCCCGTGGGGCGACCCCTCTGGGCGAGCCCGCTCGTGGGGAGTGGGACCAGGACCGGAGCCCAGCCGGCCTTCCCTCTGAAAGGCCAGCAGTCACCTTGGCCCTCGGTGGGGGCAGTCTCCACCACCACCCCCACGCCCCCCCCACCCCCCCCGGGTTGTGGGGGCAGGGCATGCAGTCCCCGCCCTGCCTGAGGCCCTGGGGACTAGGCCAGCTCGGTGCCAGCTCTAGAAACACCGGTCTGCTCCAGCTCTGCAGAGTCTCCCGTTTCCTTCAGCCAGGTGGACTCCTGGCGGGTGTCCGTGGTCCCCACAGAGCGTGGCTCGTGTTCTTGGGGCCACCTCTTGGTCCCCCAGCCCAGACCGGCAGAGGTCAGTCCACTCAGAATGCGGGCCCCAGGGCGGGTCCTCAGCCTGCTGGCTGTCAGCACCCCTGAGAGCTCCTCAGCCCTGGGGGCGCCCAGCCCTGCTCGTGGGGCACCCTTGGGCCTAAGCCCCCAGGATCCCGGCTCCCCACTCAGCAACACCCCACCCAGCAAAACCCCTTGCAGCCAAGCCAAACACCTCGGTGGCCTCCACTCACCGTTGGGGCTGCAGGGATCAGGGGGTCCTCTGGCGTGAGCCTGAGGCCACCTCAGCCCAGAACTCCCTCGGGGCGGAGGGGCGGCTGCCACAGGCCATGCGCTGAGAGAGCACCCTCCCTTGACCGCCAACCCTCCCTGGACCTGAGTGCATGTGTCAGCTAAGGGCCATCAGTGCCTAGGAGCCAGCGGCGGGGGGCGCTGCCCGTCCCCAGCTGCATCACCTCACCTGCTGGCTCAGGTGTGTCCTTGGCAGGTTTCATCCCCAGCAAGATGTCGATTGCCCAGTTCAGGTGGAAGGTCACGTCTTCGATGGGGAACTGCCTGTGGTACAGCCACTCGCTGAATTCCATGATGTAGTCGACCTTCTGCCACTCGCTCTCTGGCTTCTGCGGGGCAGACGGGACAGGGTGGTGGGGACCAGCCAGCCCCCGAGCCCGAGAACTGCAGACCCCACCCGACGACACATAAGTGAGTGCGTGAGCTCCCTCTAGAAGCAGGCGGGTGCATTTCCACCCCGCAGTCATCAGAACGAGCCCCCGCAAGTGGGACTTCTTCCGCTGTCTGGGCTCGTCAGGACCCCCAGGTGTGGATGAAGCGTTTGTACACAGCGAACGGGCAGGGAGACCAAAGCCCAGCAGTCTTCATGGGCCTTCTGCTCCCTCGTGGACCCCACCAGCCCTGCCCAGCCCCTCACAGACCCTGCATGTCCCGCCTACCGCCCAGAGCAGGCTCCCTGGCTCACTCCATCCCTGCGTGGGTTCCCTGGGCCCATAGAGAAATGTGTGTGTGAGCCTTCATTGGGTCGGTTCTGAGGGTAACCGAGCTCTGGACAGCAGGGAGCATGCGGCTGGGTCCTGCGTGCAGCCCCAGAGCCCCGTCCGCGCCTGGCCTGGTCAGTGAGTGCTGCACAGAGGGACGAAGCCGCGGCCGTGCTCCCAGCCCTCACAGAGTCGGGGAGCCCTGCGGGGGACATCCCCGCCCTCCACCCACACCCCACACACATCACCCTGCACCTTGCGCCTCGGGGAAACGGCGGGGGGGCGGAGAGCCAGGAGGAGGGGGAGGGAGGAGCGGGAGTTTGACTCGGTGGTGCTGGGCTAAGTGCTGGTGAGGTGGCTGCGTGGAACTGGCAGCAGGACACGTGCGGTCACCTGGAGGGACGTCGGGGCTGGAGACTCAGTCATGAGGAAAAGCCAGATGGAGGTGGCATGTGGCCCAGGCCAGTGGCTGAGACTCCCAGGGTGGGGACAAGAGGCGTAGGGGTGACCGTCAGAGACTTAAATGTAAGAGCTGAATAGAAGGAGGCGGCCGTGACTCTGTGACCGCGGGTCACGTGGCAGCTTCCCACACAGACCGCCAGCGACAGGAGGGCCAGGCGAGCCGGCTCCGTCAGAGCCAGGCCGCGGTGCTGCACAGAGCGGCACCACGAAGGGAACAAGCGCTCGAAAGCACAACGCACGGAACGAGAGAAAAAGTCAACAAGTCGTGTATCTGATACGGAACTCACGTCCAGACACGCAACGAAGTCGGCGATGAAGGACAAACGACGATGTTTAAAAAGGAGCATTTCTCTAAGGAGCACACCCCAGTGGCCAACAAGCACGTGAGCAGACGTCTGTCCAGTCACGCCAAGAGGGGACATGTGCAGCCACGGGGATGGCCAGAACCAAAACGGCGGCGGCGACGGCGCGGGCCGGCTGTGGACAGCGACCCTCGCAGCGCTGGAGCGAACGCGGACTGTGGGAGCCGCTGCGGACACATCTGCAGGGTCCTCGGGGCTCAGCACAGAGGCGCGTGTGACCGGAGCCCCCCTCCTGGGGCAGAGCCCCCCTCCTGGGGCAGAGCCCCCCTCCTGGGGCAGAGCCTGACAGAGGTGAGACGACAGGGAGCCGGAGCCCTGCCGCCCGGTGGCCACACGGTGTGCCAGTGGGTCCCGGCGGGACGCGTGACCCACGCGTGTGGCGACGCGGTGTGAGCAGACGGGCCGCGCTCTGCCACGCGAAGCCCAGGGCCCGCGCCGCGTGAGGTGCGTGTACTCGGTGACAATGACCTGCCGCGGTCCCGGCGCACGCGCTCCCGTGCGGCACGTGCCATCGGCGCTCAGCGCGCACGCCGTCCACTGACAGTCGCCTGGCGGCCGGGGCGCACCCGCTCACACGCCTCCCGTGCAGCCCCCCCCCGCCACGTCGCACGCAGCCCCTGCTGCCGACTCGCTCTCGTGCTGCTCTGTAGTGACCGCTGTGCAGGCTGGTGTCCCAGCCGCCCCGGACTGTCCCACACGGCCCCGTGCGCAGCAGCCTGGCCCGTCTCGGCTCCGTCAGTCCCATGTGATGCTCAGGCACGGGCAGAATCACCTAACAAAGCATCTTTCAGGACGGGTCCCCGTCAGTAAGTGGCGCGTGACGTGCACAGACGTTTGCAGCAAGGCTGTTCACAGTCACTGGAAAATGGAAACGACACAAGTGGCCATCGACAGGACGTCGTCAGTACACGCGGCGGAATCTCCCTCAAGAGAGACAAAGTGCCAACGCCACGACACCACGGAGCCCGCGCACCTCAGGCTCAGTGAAAGCGGCCGTCACGAACACACTCCTCATCTGACCCCATCTGCGTGAAACGTCCGCGGACAGACCCGCGGACAGACCCGCGGACAGACCCGCGGACAGGCAGCAGACTGGTGGCTCCCTGGAGCGGGGGTGGGCAGGGCTGTGAGTGCTAAAGTCCCGAGTGTTTTTGGAGGAAGACGAAAAAATGTCCTAACGCTGGCTGCGGTGATGGCTGTGTGACCCTGTGAATTTACTAAAACCCATTTTGTAGCCCTAAGAAACAGCAGAAAGGACCTGGGGTCAGAGCCTTCGCAAGGCGTCCGCTGTGGACTGTCAAGGTGGCCCGACTTGCTCCAGCTGCCGTCTCTGCTGGAGGTGGGGTCCCCAGTGCCGGTGCCAGTGAGGCTGGCGGGGCGATCACCAAGGCTCCCAGGAGCAAGGCGCAGAGCGCCCACAGCCCCGTCGGCGACCCCGGGCTCTGCGCTGACCAGCTGGTACTGACCACACACAGCAAATGGCAGAGCACGTGTTTGGACCCTCCTGACCAGTCTCGTTAACAACCCCTTCCCGAGGGACACCTGACCCCCAGAGCACTCGAAAACGTCACGCAGGACCTGCCCCCCGAGGCATCAGCACGGTGCCTGTCTTGGGGACTCCTTTGGTCCCCACCCCAGAATTCAGGGCTTCTTTGTCCTGAGGAAGTTCCATGCACCGTCTCTTGATCGACGCCCCCTGTCCCCCACCCCTGAGCGTGACATGGCTGCTACACACAAGGGCCTAGTCCCTCCGTGCCAGAAGACGGGCTGCGTGTGCCCTTGACGTGCCGGGCCCCCTCCCGGGGACCGCCTCCCAGCCACTCCCGAGGGTCCCCTCTGTAAGCGGCGGAGGCCGACCTGCAACGCCTGAATGGCGTTGTGGTAGCAGGTGAGCTCCCCGTGCACGCTCTTGGAGTTCAAGGCCAGGCGGTGCCACATGTGTGCCAAGTACTCTTCGCTGTCATCTTTGAACTTCTGGATCTCCATGGTGAAGTTCTGGCCGAGCCTGGCCTTCACGATGACCATGTGTTTGAAAATCAAGCTAGAGAAAAGCAAAAGAGAAATTAATTCTCGAGTCAGTCGATAAAAAGTGTAAGTGTGCCGCGTGCATCCAGAACCAAGCGCTTCTGTTTCCTGCTTACGGAGACAGAACAAAGCCGAGCTCGAGTCCTTGAGTTTTCGGTTATGTCCCTTACACTCATTTTTCAACTTGTGTGTGCGCTTTCGACCCCACCCTTCCTGTGTGGAATCCTCGGTGGGGAAGCGTCGCTGTGGGAGCAGGTAAGTGGGGGGCCCTGCCGTGGGCCTGCTGGGCGGGGCCTGTCCCCGGGGGGTCCTGGTGTCGGGGTCCCCAGGCGGGGCGGGGGGCGGGGACTCACAGGCGGTGTGCGGTCCGCGGCAGCACCTGCACCGCCTCGTCCAGCACCTTGAGGCCGCCCTCCCAGTCCTCCAGGTCGGCGTGGCAGTGGAACAGCACCCCGTAGAGTGCGGCTCGCAGCGCCAGGTCGTCCTCGGCCTCTGTGGGGACAGGGGTCCGGCGTCGGAGGCCGCCGGGGTGGTGTACACGGGGTGGGGCTCCTCCGCCACCCTCCCCCGGGCCCCCGCGCTCTTCTGAGACGGCCACGGACGGCCGCCGGCCGCGGCGCAGAGGTGCCCTGCCCGGCGTGCCTGCCTGCGCGTCACAGAAACGGACCGCTCGGCCGCGAGACCCAGGGCGAGCGTCTCCCCAGAGCTCGCTTCTTCATTTCGAGCGTTTCCCGTTATTCCCATTATTTAAATTACATGTCGTTGAAATTGTGTCTCTTCGATCGCTTCAGGAAATATGCCTTCCACAAAATGTCCACAACGTTCAAGTCTACTTTCTGATTTTTTCCCCAAAATTTGAATCTTAAAGCTACGACACTGTTTAACCTGCGTGATCACTTCAGCGCCAGGCCGGAGGCGGCCGGCCCTCGGCTTCCCCCGCGGGCCGCAGTGGGCCGGCAGCCAGGTCCTCTGCGCTCCGCCCGCTCTGTCCCCGATGGCTGCCGCCTGCCTCCCTCTCTCTCTCTGCGACTTTAATGGTGAGGTTGAGCTCTCGCCGCCTAACCGCGCACGGCCCGTTTCTGTTTTACACCAGCTTCTCTCTCTAATAGGGCTGTGCAGTACTGGAGGGCGGGCGCCTGCCCAGTCACACCCGTCACACCCCCCGCACACTCTGGGGTCGCGGCTTTCACCCAATAATCGTCACTTTTTCTCCTCTAAACGTGGATTCTGACACACGGCTTTGACTGCTCTAAGATCGGCATATTTTAGGAGTGCGTCTGCCTATCTTTAAAGAAGCAAAACATGCTTCGTCTGCCAGGAGAACCTCGAGGCCGGGTTTCGAGGCAGCCACTGCGAGGCCGAGCCTGGTGGCTCTGGGCCCGCTGTGGCCCTGGACAAGGGGAGCACCTGGGCCTCAGCATCCTGCTGTGACAACGGGGCTCTCGTGAAGTCAGCCATGAAAGGCACTCACAGTGCCCGCCCCACGAGCCGAGCGGACATCACCTGCGGCCTCTGGCGTGACTCCGTGGCCTTGACGTGAGGGCACAGAGACCAAAGGCACCGAGCCCCCCCACTCCGCTGACCCGCGGCTCGGCTGCACCTACGAACCTGGGAGGAAGTGCCCGTCGGTCCCTCCGTTCTGGAAGTCGGCCGTCGGCCACTGGTGCAGCAGCTGCACGTCCCCCTTCTCCTGCGGCAGAAGCGAGCGAGACGGATATTGGGAAGCTGCACCGATTCCTTCCCGTTTCGTTTGCCATGTGGCTCAGTATCTAATTCCGGAAATCGCGGCTACGTTTCTCAAATACTAAAGCACAAAAAGCGACGGCGCGTGTCACGCGTAAGAGACGGCTCTCGAGTGCACGGCCCACGACGCGGGCTCGCGGGCTGCACAGACCTGCGGCTTCTCCGCGGCAGAAGCGTCCCGGTCGGCTCCGCAGCTTTAAATCAATGGGACCGAAAGCACATGAGAAAAACATGTGCGACGCAGCAAAAGCAGCGCTCAGAGGGGCGCGCGCCGGCTCACGTCCCCCGCGAGGACGGACCCCCGACCAGGACCCCCACTCTGCCCAGCGCATCCAGCGCCGGCCTGGAAGGTCCGGCCAGAGCCGCTGGACAAGAAAAGGACGGAAAAGGCTCCCAAACCGGAA